>NW_022170596.1:4596818-4598698 GCF_008802855.1 Photinus pyralis
CAATAACTGAGATGCGATGCGCTTGGAGCTTGTTAAAAGATTCCAAAGCATCACTGATTTACAAAAATGTAATTTATTTTGTCGATTTCTACGGTTTTGAAAAACGGAAAACTATATAATAGTATGAAGAGATGCAGTATTTTTTCTCTAAAAAAAACGTATAGCCTTTTTTGCTCTAAAATAATTAGGGGAGCTAGTAATGGACTATAAATTACCATTGAAATCCCTATGCTGCGTCACGCTAGGCACCACCCTGTATAGTTCCAATCAACAATTTAAGCGTTTCGTTTAAACGCCATAAGCTGGATTCACATGAATACGAAATCCGACGCATAGAACTATATACTCTGTAACTGGAACGGCATCGCTCGTAATCAGCCGTTGCCAGGGGGCGTGCCGAATTCTTGAGAGAGAGAGAGATGGGTAGAGGTAGGTACATATATTATATATATGGGTAGGTATCCCTTACCTTGTTCCACTCATGTGGGCTTATGGGATGGTTTATACTACGTCTTACATTTTGCTTATTTTTGTCTAAAATAAGTTATTAAAAGATTTGCAAGAATGGTCATGAATTGTGTTGCATATACGTGCAATCATTTTTATAATAAAAATTCAAATATTCAATTTCATGGGTACGTTTTGATAACATTTTTTAACCTCGACGCGCGCATTTAATATTTTTGCGTATGACGGCATTTGCACCGCTCATATTTCTTTACTAATGTACCTCACACTCATTTATACTGTCCTTATGAATGATAATTCTTCTTTCCCACTCTTTAATACTAATTCAATAGGGCATTCCACTCGCTAGAGAGCATCATATGAAGAAAAGCGTTAACGCCGCCAAAACCTATAAAGCCGTTTTGACTTACTAATTTGAATATGAAGTTCCTTATTATTTAATTTTTCACTGAACGTTATTATTGATACTGCTCACTAATGGGGCGAAAAATACCTTTAAGGATTGATTTTTTTATTTATTGCCGATTCCTTCGGCCTACAATGAACTGTACATTAGGAAGCGTCAAAGTGTAAAGATAAAATATAAAAGCATACACATATCGCACAGGTATATCACAAAAGTTAAGAGTAGAAAATATCACGGTTTGCATTTTCTACATCCATATCCATCCACATATGATACTGCCGATGGCACCACCATCACGTACAACTGGTGTATTTGGTAGTTACGTTGGCGGTGTGAAGGTATAGTTCCGAAAACAAAGGATCCATCGGGCTGTTGGAAAAATTCCAGTCTCGTACGAGAAACAAACGTTCCATAAGACCAGCATAAGACATTCGTGTCAATTCGTTTCCATCTAATGGCAATGCGGTGACCACTACGAGTAAATTGATTCCTAAACTCATTTTATTCTAAAAAAAGTGCTTTTTTTTAAAATTTACGTTTACCTCGACGCCGTAAAGGGTACGTTACAAACGAACACAACCAATGTTTATAACTTTATTTTACGTTAATAAGCAAATGGAATGCGTCGAGCCACCATGAATGACATTAGTTGACATTATACTTTTGTAACTACAAGAATCAAGTATGTGAGTGTGTGAGTGAGAAATGGCGCAGTTTACCACATTATTAAGTATATATTTTAAGATATTCCATTAACAAATAGATATTGGCACTTGTAAAAGCATCGACAAGCATTTATCTTTATCTTTATAAGGCCCCAACCTCCCAGTTTATTTACTTATCTGTATTTTTAACCAAATACGTGTGATCGCTCCTGCATATGCAATACAAAACAACGTGCCAGACAAGGATGAGAATACCTACGTTATGCTGGTTGCCTAAAATCATTGCGGCACGCGATTTTGGCGCTCGATGCCGTTCCAGTTACAGAGTATATAGTTCAATG
>NW_022170596.1:4598798-4780747 GCF_008802855.1 Photinus pyralis
GGGGCATACTCAACGGCCCCAAAAAAATTAACGTCTGGGCAGGTATCTTAGGTGATAGCATTATTGGTCCTCTGTTTATCGAAGGAAATTTAACTGGAGATACTTACCTAAACATGTTACAAAATACAGTCGAGCCTCTCATCACTCATGAAATAGAGAATCAAATAAATCCAATTGACGGAAACATGAATTTGATTGAAGATTTAATACATATTCAACAAGATGGGGCTCCTCCTCATTACTCTATGGCTGTTCGTGAATTTTTAGATGAGAAATTTCCGGGACAGTGGATAGGACGAAGAGGTCCTATAGAATGGCCAGCACGATCTCCAGATCTGACACCATTGGATTTCTTTCTTTGGGGTCATTTAAAATCGGTTGTGTTGTGTACAAAACTGAACCAGCTTCCATAAATGATCTTCGCTACCGGATAGTCAGGGAGTGCCGTTCACTTTCCAGGGAAGTGTTTAAAAATGTTAGAAATGAATTTGAAAACCGTTTGTGGTATTGTTTAGAACAAAACGGTGAACATTTTATTAAATAAAAGTTGTTTATTTGCGGAGTTCAAATTTTAGTGTAATAAATTGTGAATGGGCAGTTTAAATGTACCAGTGTATTTCTGAAAAGCATTTTTTAAGAGCTTTCCAATGATGTATCACAAGTGATACGTCACAATTCAAAATTTAGGCATGGGGGTGGCGGGGGGTACGAGGTTGAAGTTGGTTCCTTCTTTATATGACCATTTTGGTTCCCCCTCTATTCTACCGAAACGGTTTTGGCCATTTTGTGATACCTCTAATATAAAAAACGATATCGCCCATTGAAAGTTTTAAAAGTGTCACCCTGTATAGGTATCAATACTTACCAACATATGTGTTGATTTTATATTAAACCTTCTTGACAAGGTTCAGTCGCCTGTTTGTGCCCCTCCCCATACCACCAAACCTTCTACCCACCCAAGTTGTATCTCTAGGTCAAAAATGGTGGATACATGTTCCTTCATTGTCAAAATGGGAAAAAAACAAAAGAAGTGACATTACAGTTTTTGGAATATTTACAGTGACCTTGGGTCTGCTGGGGACGAAAACTTGAATTTTGCATTTCAGTCACGTTCCATACAAGAAAAAAAGACGAAACCTACTACCCCCACCTGATGCAAATAATGATACTGGGCTATTTGTTACACGCATAAATATTTTCCACACAGATGCAATGCTAGATTAACAAACATTTCATATAGAATAACGTAACGAAATATTTTGCAATAAAATAGGACGCAATTTTTTAGTAACAATTTAGAACGAACACTAATGCGTATTTTTAAATCAGCACGATATGATAAAGCCAAAAACTGTGAAAAACTAAATTCATTCAAGAATTTACCGAATTGTAATACAACACAAAATTATGCATGCAATAAAAATTTCATATACCATGCAAATGCTAACGTTTCGTATTAGTCGACAGTAGAAAACTTACGGGCGATAGCACGTAACCGTGGTATTGCAGGAGAACCGGGTGGACTGTGAGGTGAAATTACGCCAGTAATCGCTTTGTTATCTATCGTGTGCTGCACCGTAATTGTATGCCTAAAATCGGATGGAAAACTAATATTCGTTCCGGGTTCTTTCTTTAACAATTTCAGTCTTGACCTCTTGAACTTCCCTAAATAAACACGTTATCTGCGAAATCGATAGGTAAGAGAACACTACCTTTCCTTTTGTTAGGTGTGGGCGTCTGTTGCTTAATCATAAAATGCAGCTCTCTCTCTAACAAATCTATTTCTCGAGCTTGCAGTTCTTGCTCTTTCTGTCTCAGTTGCTCCTCGTGCAACCGCTGCTGCAACTGAGCTCTATTTAAATCCTCTTCTCTACATCGCAGCTCCTAAAAAAGCAATTTTTTTATTTACAATGACAAGCAAGTCCGTAACCGTCAGTAAATTACCTCCTCGTACGATTTACAAGCCTACATAACGCAGCATAAATGAGATAGAAAATCAAGTAACAGAAATTATGAGTAAACCTCTCTAAATTACCTTCTCTTTCCTGCGCAATTCTAAGAGGACTTCTTCTATTTCTTGCCGCCAATTTTCCTGCATGGTATGAAAACTCTCGTGTGGTGTTTGCGTAAAAGAAGAGTGTACGATGTTATCTAAAGCGTCCAGAATTTCCTCAAACGTCGGTCGTCTGTGAGGGTCCGATTCCCAACAGGCTGAAAATGTATGTAAGCACTATGACAAGAACACTCTTAATTTTTCTCAAGTCAAATTTACGTATGCTATCCATAGAATTTATACATCTGGGATTACCTCACACTCCGGTATTCTATTAAGATAACAAGTAGAAGGGTAATTTACCTTCCATAAGATCGCGCCATGGTTGAGGACACGTGCTTGGAATAGGTAAGGTAAGTTTGTTGACCGCAACGCCGTACGCCACAGCAAGCGTATCTATACCCTTGTAGGGAGTTTCTCCGGTTAAAAGTTCCCACAAGAGTACTCCGTAACTCCAAATGTCACTCGCCTTTGAAAATGTCGAGTTCTTAATCACTTCAGGAGCCATCCATGCGTACGTTCCCGCCTGCGACATCCTTGTCGTTTTGTAAACTTCCCTCGCAAGTCCAAAATCCGTAATCTTAAGTGTTTTAAATTGCAAATCTTCGTTTGAAATTTCTTCACTTAAGAGAACTGTAAGAAAATCAGAGCATTAATTATAAAAAGTAAATAATTTCCTTAGTATGCCTTGTTTTATGAATATACCGAGAAATACACACTCAAAAACGAACCTTCTAGGTAAGTTTACACGTTTTTGGGTGGTCTCTTTTCGATTTTCATGTAACTTTTTTACCATTTGATTTTTGGTAGGCGAAGACGAGGGGAAACAACTCCTTAAATATGGTGTACACCTGGAATTTTTAATTACTTGATTACCTTTTCAATACTTTAATTACGTTTTGAGTCTTTTCAGTACCTACCTTCAAATACATTTCCAGTATTTTGATTACATTGTGAATATTTTAATTACTTTTTCAATTTTTTAATTACAATTTCAAATACTTTCATTACTTGTTGAGTATTTGATAACATGTTTGGTAAAGGTCAGGTTGTTGACCCGTCATGTACCAAATTTGGTACACATATTCTTAGACAAAAAAGGAAGAACTTAAAAATGTTTGGACAGAATGCGCAGGCTGTGCTAGCCTCAGCAATTTTTTTTTCTGAATCATGTTACTCTTAATACATAAGGTATGGGTAAAATCAGTAGTAGGCTCTGGTAAAACCCTTTCCCTTAATCCCAGCTGAAAATTAATTCTTTTTCGTTTTGAGAACTATTCATTAGAGTACCATAGAAGGATAACTAGTCCCTCCCCCCCCCCCACGCTACTTTATAAGAGGAAGAAAAGAAGGGCGTAAGTTTGTAGAAGAACGGTTCCTTTCGTTGAAATGCTTTAATTAAGAATAACAATCAGAAGCATCAAATTAATATTCGTAACACGGCCCCCTGCCTCTCCCCTAGTTGTACAAACCAATTTATTACCGATGAGACTTTCATTAAATACTGAAGGGTAGACACATGCGTTTACCAACCCCCCCCCCCTTCCAAAGTTTAACTTGCCATGCGAGACCAATTGGTTGTCTTATGTAAAAGTTATGCACGTTTTACTTTCAAAAACAGCATCTCAGGAAATAATTCTTCAAGGTATAGGCTAGGTACTGCAAACAATAGCATTTTTTTTTAATGCGCTAAAAATATGCTCCAAGGTCACACCTCGACGCCAGTCACTCCTGTGCCGCCCATTCGTAAATAGCAAACGCGTTTTCCGGCGTTTTCCCTTCGGAAAAGTCCGCAGCATTTTGCTTTTCCAAAAAAATTAAGAAGACATATCCGTTGAATTAGGATACCTACGCATTTTTGTGAAAAAAAATACCTACAAACTTTTCATGCAAAGAATTGAACCCAAGTCACCCAGTTACAAACTGAAAATCCTTGCCACTAGACCAGGGGTCGGCAACCTGCGGCTCGCGAACCGCATGAGGCTCTTTTGATGTAAAGTTACGGCTCTCTGCATTTATCTAAAAAATTAGTTCATTTTTTTGAAATTCATGTTAATAGATCTTATTTTATTACGAAATTGAAAGTACACTTGAACCACATAATTACCAAATTTGTGACACTTGTTTGTCTTTTTTTATTATCACAGCCTACTCCGATGTATAAACATGTCATTAAACTCGTCATTAAATAATAAGAAAAAAACTTGAATAACCTAAAAATTATGAACTTTAAGCATAGGACACCTCGTATAAAAATTGAAGAGGTTACAAAACACAATCGAATAGCGAAATAAAATAATGGTAGTTGAAAATTTGAAAAACAATAGTTATGGTACTTTGAATTTATTTATTTAAATGTCAAAAAATCATTACTAAAATAAATACTTGTGCTAATATCGTACTCTTAACTACAAAGTCAATTGAAAGATACCAAAACGGAGAGCAAAACAGAAACTAACTAATTAGATTGAATATTCTACACTAAAAGATAATAATATGAACAAATGACATTGAAATAAGTACAAATATTCAGGATGTTCTATTTAAAAAAAGCGTTTATTTATTGACACCGTAAAAATGGGACACCCTGTACATTCAAAAATAATTTCTGTAGATCCGCAACCATGTATTTGACATTTGCACACAAGATTTTTTTTAAATCTTTTTTACCAGGTATAAGCTAGGAAGGACGGACGCACTGTTGCAGGACCCTGTATATGACCAAAATTACAGTATTGATTCGAAAATTTTTAGTGGCTCTTTAAAAACTGGGAATCGACTGGGAACTTTTGCAAATTGTAACTTATGGCTCTTCCGTTTCAATAGGTTACCGACCACTGCACTAGACCATTACGGCACACATTCTATCGTGATAAGCTGGGTTCACATTCCGAAATAGTTGTGAGGAAGGGGCCATTTTCGAATGCAGGCGGAGTCGACTACAGCGAAAAGGAATTACATATTCAAAAAGTGACGTTTACCTCCAAATACTTCTTAATTACTTCAAATATATTCAAGTACATCTCAATTACTTAAATTACTACTTTCGAGTATTTTAATTATCTATAATTATTTATGAAATATTTTGATTCTATTAGCGTTTGGCAGAGACAGAAAGGCGTGACCCCAATGGGTCATTGGATTTGACCCATTTTCAATAGGCTTATTACTTGGTTCAAGCGTTTGACAGTTATCCTGTTCACGGACGGACAGACGAACACCATCAACTCCCCTATAAACTTGCATCGCTTTGCTCTGCCGCTTAATAAATGTGTAAGCAAATATAGCAAACGAACTCCTGGGTATTCGATTTGGTTTTATTCCAAGTGCCTATGTACCAATTTTCGTTTAAATACTTCCATAAAAAAAATTTGCAATTCGCAATGCGAAAAGGGCCCTGTAAATGTTGAATCGATTAGCCCCAACTTTTGTACTATTCAATTTCATGCAATTCGGTTCATAACTAATAGAGATGTCAAAAAAGCCTCCCTTATTTTTTTACGCACATTGCCAATTCACGAACTCAGATCTACAAAAATGATAAAGAATCCAAATGTAGAATTTCGTTTTCGAGAGATCGTGCTAACGGACAGACGGACAGGCACCGCAAAATTATACTCTCTAGGTCCTAGGAGCTCGTTAATAATTGAAAAATGTTAGTTATTTAAAATATTTTTGCTATAGTGTTTTATAATGATAATAATAATAAAAACAAAACAGAAAAATTAATTACACATCCATCAAAAATCACCTAAAAGAACAATACAAACATTTATTTGTCAAAATACTTAAATCAAGCCTCCACTCGAAAAACATATTTAAAACCATCGACATATTTGCAAGGAGGTACTCATTTGGCATAATGAAATGGACACCTACCGAATTAGAAACTATTAACATTTGCCGGCCCGGGTGGCGCAATTCAGTTTAGGCTGGACTGTGGTGCTAAGGGTCCCTGGTTCGAATCCGGGTTCGGGCATGGATATTTAATTTTACAAGAAATAATTGAAAAAATTTAATTAAACAATTTAAATTAAACAATTCCATCAGAATTTTAAATTTTTTTAGCTGGGGTTAATCTTGAATGATAAAATCTCCAGAAAAAAGAAACAAAAAAAAATACTTCTGAAACAATAAATAGAATTATCCCTCAACGTAGACCTTTTGAGTCTCGCTAACCCAAACACACCGATCGATAGTTCGCGGGGTGAATCACACTTTATTAAAACTAAAAAAGAAAATAAAATTAAAAAAAGACTAACGATATACAAACTAAAAAAATAAGTTAATTTTATCGATTAAAAATATTTTATTTAAAGTAATTTTTTATATTTTTTGGAACAAAATTTTATAAATTCAAAAAAAGTGGATTTAATTTATTTATATAATTTTTTATATTTCTATTGGATTAACTGTTAGGTATACTGTGCGTTTATGTTGTTAATGATAAAACTGAATTTATTTCCATTTAAAGAAAACAATTCTCGGATTTACATTAATTCCTTTCTCTATATAATTAATTCCTTCTCGAATTAATATTTTTTGAATACAAATTCATAGGATTAATTCTTTTAATTCAAACAACATTTTGTAAATGTATAGTGGGTTGGGTTGGTAGAGCAGCCTTAGCTGAAACCCCGCCCACTCAAAAATATAGGCAAAATAATATAAACAATTTAATAATAAGTCATATTATGTAATAATATACAGGGTGTTCCATATGGAAAGTCACATTTTTCTTATTATCTGAAAAATACGATGTGGTTTTGATTTTTTAATTGCACATTTGGATTCGAGAGGCTACCTACTGCAAAAACTTCTAGAACTCTATGACCATTCCCCTAGAAGTAGTTCAAAACAGCAGAAGTCGGTTCGGACGGACAAAACGCAAACAATAGCCCTTTTTTTAATTCTTAAAAAAATGCGCTAAAAAGCATATCAGGGAACCAAATTTCGCTTTGAAGCTGAAGACAAGAGGTGCTTCCTGAATGAATTACTGGTAGTGGATAGATTCATCCTCGGATTCATCAAAAGGTTTTTACCTTTGACTTGTTATTTCTATTGGTATGGTGCCATAAAAATGAGATTAATTCAAGGTATTCCATTACCTACTTATTTTATGTGCTGGGAATATTTTATTAGTAATGAGATTTAAAATTTCAACAAGTATTTAATTCGGTAGATACCACAAAATAATGATCAAATTCAAGCTTAAGTCCAAGACGAGGTCCAAGATTAGTTTATTATTATATGAACAAGATTGTCAAAGTGAAAGGCAGTCATTATGGAGACTTTTGGGTTTAAAATCATGTCAAGAGTTGAGTGTGTTGAGCGCGAGGTTGAGCGTATGTACAAATGCTTCAGTGAAAAATGTAGGGGGGGATTTCAAATATGAATATCTTGAAAACGCAGTGTCAGAAAAGGATACTTACAAATGATGCATGTTTGATACTAAGCTGTTCACATTGTCTTGTAGATGAACACTGTTGATTATTGGTACAGCATCCAGAGATCCATGGATGCAGAAAAGTACTATGGTTTTAGGAGATGAAACGGTCGATGTATTTCTATTGTAAAAATGTGCAGATTTAAGAATTTCTGTTAGTTGGCCATGACAGCGACAAAAAAACACACAATCACTAAAGAAATGTCACTTAAAAGTTTGATCTTTTTAATAAAAAAAATTGAGGAAACAATATTAAAATAGTCACTAAACATTTTTGGAATACACTGCTTTGTACATCGCTACCCGAATTTTTTGGGCTTTATAAGATACCCATAGGGGGTTTCCCGAGGGATTTCCATAACAATTTTTTTCATTTTTCATTTTTAATGTTAGTTTTTGACCCCCTACATTAAAGAAAATTGGCATCGACTTTTGGTACAACCGGAAAATGTCACCAACTTAGAATATTTTACATAAATTCCCCTTATCGAGATTAGTGAAATTTTCCAAATATTCCGAGATCACCTATATATGTCGTGGGACACCCTGTATAACTTTTCGTGCATGTCAAGGGTTTGACCAATCTGTGTTTAGTACATTTTTTCCCCGAGATATTGTGACGTTTATTCTGAGCAAAATTGCATTAAAAAAATAAGAAAAATAATTACACCTACCGTTAGAACTTTTCAAGTCACGATGAATTAAAGAAATTGGCGCGCCACAATGTAAATAATCCATCCCTCGTGCAATTTGTATTGCCCAGTCCACTAGTACATCCGGTCGTATTTTTCGACCGGTTAACACTCTATTTAACGAACCGCCTCTGCAATATTCAAGTATAAGACACAGATTAGGTTCTTGGAGGCACACCCCTTCTAAGGACACTATATTTTCATGCTGTAAAAGACAAAACAGTTTTGCTTCTTTAAGAACATTGGCTAACGTAACCGCGATCTCGGAGTCCGGATCCTGTCTTGCGGCCTTTACAGCCACTTCACGATTTTTCCATATACTTCTGTATACTTTCCCAAAGCCCCCCACCCCGATCACTTCCTCTAAGTCCAATTCACTAAAATCAATTTCAATGGGATGTATATCACTTATAATTGAGTTAACGTGATTGATGGGGTCGTCGTATACTACAAAATTTGAGGGAAAAATACCGACTTTTTCCCCAATTTTACCGGTCCACCAACCCTCGTCACCTGAAATTTTCGAGTCCTCAGAAAGCACTTCCACAATTTGCCCTTTCCGCAACGATAACTCGTCTTCACCTTGCGCTTCGTAGTCGTAAAGAGCCGTCCATAAGGTCGATGAAATCGGGTTTCGGGGGAAATGCGAGTGCTCGCCAACATGCACCGAGCTGACCATGTCTCCATTGCGGGGCGATTCCATGGACTTGAAGGGGTACTGCTCCACCAACGGAGGCATCCGTCACGTTTGTCTGACTTTAATATCAAAACTAAATTCGGACCAAATCTCCCATCGTTTTGTTGCTACTATCGCATTTTAATTGATGTCAGTTTGACAACAGACAACAACCAGGTGGTCAATTTGCCAGAGGAAATTCGCCCAACTAGAAAACTCTTCCGCCTCATAAATACTTTTCTTATCACAGCCATTGATTAGATCAACTTTTCAATTTCACTTAACGATAACACCCTCTTCACACATTTGACATTATTTTCCTCTATTTTGTATATATAACTATAAATACGGCCATCTTTTTTTCGAACCACCTCCTTCGTACGAAGATGACCCTTGTCAAATGTGAGGAGTGCAATGCGGTGCAGTGAACGTTTTTATTTTCAACCTACCGAGCAAACAAACGCCACTAGTCCACTTAACTATAAATAGATGACGCCACTAACACCATAACCAATCAGATTGGGCATTGAATAAAAAATTCAAAAGACAGTAATTTCACAACCATTATATTTTACCATTGAATGTGTTTTTATTCAATGATTTTACGCATTCCTACAAGCATTTTTATCGCCGATAAAAAGTTACCTAGCGTTTAATCGCTGATAAAAACTACCTAGCTTTTAATCACTTAAAAAATCATCCGATTGGTTAGAATTTGAAACAATCACCGAGCTGATTGGTCGAATATTAATGGAGTGTATTAATCAATGAATAAAAAATACTGTATTAATCAGCGATAAAAATGCGTGGAGGAATGCTTAACCGTAAAGTTTTGTTGCCTCCTGGAAAAAACTCGAGATCTAAAGCGTGATAAAATCGCGACAGTTGGAGTTGCAACAAACTTTCGCGTAAAATTAAAATTAACTGATTAAAGGCAAATGCGCCCTTAAGCACAGCGGGGAGCACCCCGGCGAATACCCTTTTTCGTTCACGTTGATTTAAGTACCTACAAACGCTCACTTGAGCGAAGCGTGGTACGGTTTTACAACCGTACCGTATTTTTGCTTTTGGTGTTTTACTGTATTTAAATCCCCGCTAGGGAGTTTGCCGTAACTTCGTCCTAGTCTTCCGAAGTGATCCCCGCCATTTTCTAGACCCGTCCGATTCCTGGAGCTGCCGTTTCTTCGGTTGCAACCGCCGGACCTCGACCAGGACCAGACGCGAGGCCGTTCGCTTGGTGGCGCTAGAGTCCGTCCGTTTGTTTTGTTCCGCTGACTGCCGTTACCTTCATTCGGTCATTTGCTGAAGACCCCTACTCCATGAATGTTTAATCCGCCAGTGATAGATATAGATAATTCATATTGTTCCGTTTTTTATGGTCCGTTCACTGTTCCTATTTGTCCTCCACCAAAAACCATCCTCTTAACTGAATATCCTCACTCTGTCCATTATCTAACATTCGAATCTGCCAAATGCTAGAGTCACTCGATTATTCTTATACATGAAAAATCTGATACAACTGAAGACGAAACGATCCTTGAAATCTGCAAGCATCTGTAGTGTACTTAACCCCCAGGTTCTACGCTAACTTCACACTACAAGAACACGGAAATAAAGTCAACCCGGCAACGTTTAAAAAAAGGCCACCCCAATGACTATACCCTCCAAAACTAAACAAGATCCCGCTTAAATTTGAAAAGTGGCACGTGATAAAACATCTAAGGCAGGGCCCCCTTACGTTAGTTATAGACAACGCTTTGACCTGAAGCACAGTAGGAAAGGAACATTAAATAAAACACTGAAATTGTGAAAAGTTTGTTTAATAATGATCGTAATTATTATGATTGCGAAAACACGGAAATTTAGTTGATGTACGTTAATAAGCAAAGCCTGAAGGGTGTCGTACTCTCGCAAAAGTCACTGCCAAGGGTAAAAAGAGTACGACGAAGAAAAACCTTGCAGTTTGATAAAAACAGTCCAAAAGTTAATTAACAAAATATTAACAAAGGTAGACAGTAAATGCATATACACAAGGTTGGTTACACTCAAGGTTAAAACAAGTGTTTGGGAACAATGGGTCAGGTAGGAGCAGGTATCAAGATTCTGAGAAAGGGTGAAATACACAGGATGTGACTCATCTTTGGTGCAATAAAGTCCTTTTGTTGAAAGCAAGATGGAAAACTACATGGCCTTGTAGGCAAATTTGACTAAAAACAAGATATGTGGAAATTATTGAATCGCCACTCATTTAACGCACATAGAATCTAAACTGAAGAGCTTTGATTAGCGTAATCTCGCTCCTGCAAGATGGGTAGTTCGCCCCTGGTTTCGGGATTTCGAACCAACAGTTGGATGTCAAAGACAATCACAGTTTTTACCACCCCCGTGACTGCTTCATTCACGGAGAAAATTGTTAGTAACAAACAACAAGTCAGTACATACATTAAACGAATCGGCAATTTCCACATACATATTAACATAAAATGATCAAAACTTATATGAATGTAACTTCAGGGGCAAGACCAAGTAATCAACATCAATAAACATAAATTAAGCAAACATTACACCAAAAATGTAAACAATTACAAACAATAGCATAACGGTATCTCACATATGATTGCATTGCGGTTAAACCAAGTAAATTTCAAAAACATATCTTGAAACACACAAAAAAATATAAAATGCGGTAAACGAAACACAAATACGATATAAAGAAATGCAAAAATTACTACCTGCATTAAATAACACAAAATAACAACAAACATTTATGGAGCGACGCGTTCACGACCGCCATTCAAGACAAGATGCCAAACGTAACTCACGTTCGTGCTTTCTAGGTGGCGCAGGCAGTTTTTTTCCCACCTAGAAATTGCATGGTTGCCAACTCTCAAAAAGGTATGTATCGTCATAAGTTGTATATACAAGGTGGAACCTTTTACATCCATCATTTTTTACAACTATGTAAGAAAACAATAGTGACCTTTCTTATATCCTGTGTTTTCACGTCATGCACATGGACAGACAGATGGCATATACAATATTAGTGAAAATGAATTCCCTTGATGCAAAAATAAAGGCAAAATAAAAAAAAATAGTTATTTATGTATCAAGGGTATTAAGGTCATATGTAGTCCGAGGGTGAATTCGGCGACGGAGCCCGAGGCTCGAGGAGACTGAAATTTAGTGCGTGAACGGCTCCATAAGACGCAATTTTTCAGGTGTATCCGAGATGCCGGTATACGGGCGACTGTATGTACAAATGAAAAATAAAATATTTCATTATTTTGTTGTGTAATAAATAATTACCGAGATATATGTTTTATAATATTTATTCCAGAATTCAGAATATGTACAAACTTACTTTATAATTCACGAAATAAAAGTGGCAATAACTCTCATGAACTGATTAAACTAGTACTGTCATCAGAGGTGACGTAGTACGTAACCCAATTAGAATTGTGTTCCTTTCTATTAATTATTCTTCGACGCGATTTCTCAATTTCTTTCACAAACACTCTTTCGGATGCCGAAGATGAACGTATTTCTCCAACACTACGTTCATATGATCTAGTTACCTCTCCTTCCGAGTGAGTTTCTTCCTCTAAAGACGGCAATGTTTTTCCATTCTCTGACATAATCTCTCTACGTACCTCCACATTACCATTGAGCTTCTTAAAATCATTGTATTTAACGACCGTATATTTCAAATACTGTTTGATTTGTTCACAATTACAGTTATCAATTATAAAAGTTGGTTGCTGAATGCTCACTGGCATTACCGTGTGCTTTTTTTTAGTATCATCAAGTCCCTCGGAAGCTTTTTTGATAACACTGAGAACATGTTCATTAGAATAGTCGTTATGTAAGCGAGAGGGGCTGATAGGATCAATTGTAGCAGGAACGGATGCTCTCGTGGGCATTGTGCCAATAGTCAACTCTTTAATAAAGGACTCCATATGCGGATCACATTCTTGCAGAGGCAATCGATGAGAACCGAATAACGGCTCCTCAATTTTAACTTTACGCCTCTGTTGAGGGTCCGAGGGACAGCTGCCGTCATCTTTTCCTTCGTTGTTTTGCATGTCAGTCAAACGCTTAGTTTTGGGCTCAGAAATGGACGACTTTCTGGGGCGGGATTCTGGTTCATGCTTTACAAAATACGGTTTCTCTTTCTTTAGTTTAGGACAGCAAAACTTTAGACATCTACAGTAATCGGAAGCTTCGACAACAGAATTGGAGGGTGTTTCTAATAGACTAAATATTTTCAAAGAGTCATCTGTATTCGCTGTACTGCTACTTCCCGTTGAACTTCTGCGTTTGAAAGATTCTGTTTTTGAAGAAGATGCTGTCATTTTCCCATCATGTATGAGTAAGAATTCATCACTTATTGTAGGCTTATTTAATACGTCTTTCAAGTCACATTGAGGAACTTCTTTCACGTTACTAGTCTCACAAGATTCTAATTTTTTAAGACCACTGTCCGAGTTGCTCAAATGACTGTTGCCCCCAGTAATACCTCGTTGCGACATTTCTCTTAATGCACTAGTGTTTATTGAAAGTATTACGTCTACAGTGGCTCCTGAAATACTTCCATCCTTATCTCTTACCTTTCTTTCTGAATTTTCGCTTTTACCTGCCTGTTTAAAAAGTGACGCATCCATCTGACCTCCATTCTCATAAAAAATTCCATCAACTTGGGTCGCCTTGTTCTGGTAAAAATTGCCCAGTGAGCTATGTACTTCGCTACCTTTCGAACTTGAGCTTGTTGTAGATTTGATATGTTTAAAACCGCTAGGATTAACGTAGGTCTTATAGACGTCCTTATCAATGAAACATAGACGATCTTCGTCAATCTCTTCACTGCAAGTGGGTAATACTCGATTTTCTTCAATAACCTGATAAGATTTGTACATAGAAAGGGCGTCGGGATCTTTTAAAATGTCCCCCATAATTTTTTTTGAAATCTCGTCCTTGTGAGTATTTGCAATTCTTGGCACAATTGTGTCTTCAGAAACATGGTTACTACCACTAGTCTGGCTACTTTCATCGACATACGTGTGTTCTACAATCTGTGTACTTTCACTTTCATGTTCATTTAGAACTTGATCAATTTTGTCTACAGATTTGTTATTTGTTGTGGAAAGAATTTCGTATCCCACATTCTGATTGTCAATTTGTGCATTACTTTCCTCCGGTTCTATTACAACATCGGGGATTTTTTGTGTAACTAGCTCTTTTCTAATTACGACAGATGGCAACAAATGTGCCGACAGCTTTGTGTGTATTGATGGAATTATTTTTTCTTCACTGGTAGAATTTACATTTTCTTCTTCAAGTTTTGTGTAGTCATTGGGTTGGGTCTCAATATTTTCATTTGCCAATTTCTCAAGCTTACTAACAACTTCCTGACATATTGCAAATTCGCATTTCTGATCCTCTTCTCCTTCAGACCACAATTCACCTGAAGGTACACTAAAAATGGTATTGTCTATTGTAGCAGGTTGCTCACATTGTTTACTTGATTGTGGTTCATTTTCCTGTGTATTGCTTTTGTCACTCGTATTTGGTTTATTAGGGGAATTTTCTTGGGGATCGTCTGTCTCTATTTGTGTGCTCATGTTGAATACTCCAATGACTTGTTTAAAGTTGTCTTTAGAATGGGGCGAATGGCAGCTTGAACATATCCTTAAATCATTTGGTATATGTTTCATTAAACTTTCTGCTTTTGTTACCAAATGCAAACATTTCTCTATTTGTGTATTCTGATCGTTCAAAATAGTGAAATAATCTTCTTTAGTCAGTGCAAGTCCTTTCGTTCGGGTCAGATTTACTTCTTGGGCGCTGAAACAAAGACCAGAATCAGTGACGGTTAGTCAGATAATTAGGTCTGCCTTTAAATAAATTAATGTATATGTAAATCAAAAAAACTAACAGCACAAGAACACAATGTTTGGATAATGAAGTCCTGAATCACCCCAAGCATTATATAGGGTGTTTTTCTGGGAGCTTTAGTTAAAAGTTTCTGGGAAAGTAAAATAGATAGGTTTTTGAAAATTTGTACTTAGGAGTTACTCTGAAGGCCGAATCGATGTAAAATATTTTCAAAATGGCCGCACTTCCGGAAACACCGGAAGTAGATAGTAACTTCGTTATTTTAAATGGCAACCCTATTTTTTATTGCATTTTTGGATTCTACGTGAAATTTCACTTCTTTTGATACCCATATGTCGATATCTACCATTTATGGTTTTTAAGTTATTTTGACTTTAAGAAAAAAAATGGCGGATGCAGATGGTACCTTGATAATTGATTACTTGAAAACGGTTGTAGTCATGGCAACATATTTTTATCAGTGCATAGAGAATGAATAGGGCTTTCTTTTAGTGCACTTAAAAAAAAGTTAAGTTGCGTACGACCGCCCCTATGAATATCCAAATTTATGAAACTTCAAAGACTAAAAACTCAGTTTTTTTAAATGGAATGACCATGTTCTTACTATTCCATGAGATAGAGAATCGAAATGGGCATATTTTGACAAACATGTTCCTATAGCTATCTTTAACAGTTTCTGACTTATTCCCATTTTATTGAATTGACACTATTTTTTTCGGATTTTCTTTTTAGTAGTCGGCCATGATTCTATAACAATTGAATTTTAAACAAATCTAGTGACACTGATCCATCACCCACTGTGATAGGTTAACATAAGTTTTTCAAAAATCGAAAAATGACTCGCAGTGGTTTCACCTATTTTGGAATTTAATTGTTATTTATGGTGAAATGGGCAGAATCGCGGCGCGTGCTTTCCGTACATTCATTCTAAAACTGAAACGAAATTGTATGAATTTTGGAAATTTTGTACCCCTAATGCACTACAAACGGTTGAAGCACAAGTGATACAAAGCTCTACAAGAGAATATTTAAGAAAATGAATTGAATTGCAAATGCAAGATTAACAAAATAAATTCAATGCAAAATATAAAAAACTTCGTTGAAACATTTTTGGTATGGAATTGTTGCTAGAACAGATATCGCATTACCTCTCTTAATTTCCAGACTTATACGTTGTTTAAGAAATTCAGTTGAACGACTCTGTTTAGATTTTTCAGAAATTTTCCGTCCTATATCCTTAATAAATGAGTTATTTATTAATGAGTTATTTAGACTACAACTAGAATCAATGGTATTAAAGAATCCATTCCTTGATTTGTTTAAAATTCGATTGTTATAAAATCATGGCCAACTACTAAAAAGAAAATGCGAAAAAAAATGGCATCAATTCCGAGATCAATTCAATGAAATGGGAATAAATCAGAAACTGTTAAAGATAGCTATAGGAACATGTAATATCAAAATATGCCGATTTCGATTCTCTATCTCATGCAATATTAAGAACATGGTCATTCCATTTAAAAAAACTGAGTTTTGAAGTTTCTTATATTTGGATCTCCATAGGTGCGGTTGTACGCAACTTAACTTTTTTTTAAGTACACTAAAAGAAAGCCCTATTCATTCTCTATGCACTGATAAAAATGGGTTGCCATGACTATAACCTTTTTCAAGTAATCAATTATCAAGGTACCATCTGCATCCGCCATTTTTTTTCTTAAAGTTAAAATAACTTAAAAACCATAAATGGTAGATATCGACATATGGGTATCAAAAGGGATTGAAATTTCACGTAAAATCCAAAAATGCAATAAAAAATAGGGGTTGCCATTTAAAATAACGAAGTTACGATCTACTTCCGGTGTTTCCGGAAGTGCGGCCATTTTGAAAATATTTTACATCGATTCGGCCTTCAGAGTAACACCTAAGTACAAATTTTCAAAAACCTACGTATTTTACTTTCCCAGAAACGTTTAACTAAAGCTCCCAAAAAAACACCCTGTATATTACGTAAGTACCTACATCATAAGTTATATCCACAGGAATGCTCAAGTAATGAGTCTGTAGAGCGTTTTATACTCAGTGGCGTAACTTCATTTTAGAGGCCCGTCTTCAAAAATATTTGGGGGCCCTTTCCTTATATCAGCAATTTTCAAACGATGTTAATCTGTATACCTACGTAGAAAATAGTGTCTTGATTTAGCTTTGCAGATTTTGCATTTTGTAATTCATTGGTTCACAGGTCCAGTGTAAAATTTAACGTCACTGTTTTCTGCGTTCAGTTGATTTTGTTCGAACTTTAATTGTCAACCTTCATGTAATATTTTGTGCCATAACAAAAGGTAATAATGTACTTCATTTTGTTGTGACTTGTATTGGCTTCAGCTATTTGTAACTAGGGGTAGGTAACCCTTGAATTTGCATGTTATTTAATTGTTTCACTTTAAATGTTATCCTTCTTTTGATTTGTTTAATATTGGCCAGTTCCTTCTATTTTAATGTCGTTTAGTTTGATTAGCGACTTCAATTCTTAGTGTATGAATCATGTCTTTAACTGTTTCGTCCATGCAGAGATAAATGCTGGAGTGTTAAAATTACTTAGCGGCATTCATCTCTAAATACAACTTCAGTCTAAGGTTACCGTATCCAGGACCTAAGGTCCCGCTAATTGACGAAGTATTTCATTTACTTTATGTAAGTTATTTTTCACAAATTGGATAAAGGAGTGGAGTTGCTTTTAAATCTATTTGGGTTGGCTACTTTTGAGCATATCAAATGGTGTATTAGATTAAAGTCAGATTTAAATGATTCAAATTCAAGAGTGACTTCCTCGGATTGTATTTTGTATATTGCAGATATTGCTCCAGATTTTTCATTTGTATTTACCCTCCATGAACAATGATTCAGAATTTTCTTCGGACTGAAATTGTAAACTGTAAAAAATGCAGGTACTTGGCCCTTCGTAAATAAAACATTAGCCAGCATTTGCATTACGCTCTTTTACGTTTTATCTTTAGTAACGGGAAATATGTAAATAATTAATAGAAGCATACCATTGAAGTTCGGGAATTTTTAATTTTTTTCATAATTTTGTATAAACGAATTAAATTTTGTGTACATTTTTGCCGGGGCCTCTTTTAAGTTGGGGCCCGTCTTCATTGCGTACCTTTGAGGCATTGTAGTTACGCCACTGTTTATACTGCGAAGTACATTTCAAAAAAACTCAAAATTCAAAAAGCTGACAATGTCAAAATTAGCGCAGATTAAAAAAAATTAACAATAATTTCATTTCATTTATTCTTTCACAAATACAAACTTAATTGCGGCAGTGTTTAAATACTGTAATATGCGGTATTACTAAAGGTCCTGCCACACAGCGCGCAGTCTGGATTCTGTCAAACAGAGAGCGTTTCTGACCGAAAACGCGTTTATTTCAAGGCCTCCTAAGAAAAATATGCATATGACAATTTTAGAAAATCTAAAATAAAACAAAAAACATAACAGATAGTTATAGGGAATATAATGATTAATCAATGTAGAATTTTTTTTGCCATTTGAAAGTGCAAAAAATAAAGCAAGTTTCATTTGAAAAAATCGACTTTTTAACGTTTGAAATTATTAAAATTGACCATTAGTTTTAAAACACTCTGTAGAAGGGCGATCAAAATTTAAATCATTCCTCATGCAGCATCAAGTCAGTAGGTATTGTTGACTTTGGAAGACTTTTTGAAATTCAAGTCAATGGAAAAACAAAACAACACCTGACCAGCTAGTTCAAGTAAATCAAAAATTGAAACTTGAATTTTTATGATGAACATGAGAACTCTATCTTGATCGTAAAATGGATTCAAATAAATACACAATTAATTGATTGACAAAGACAAAAGCATTTAATTTCGAAACTCATATGCAAAAAAAATAATCAAGAAAAACCCAAAAGAAAGAGGGGCACAAGCCCGTTACATTTACGGTCGTGCGATATTCCGACAACAAAAATACTCGCTGAAACCTTCAGGAAACTTCACCACTCGATTTGGAACAAATATAACATAACCTGGCGTTACTAATTTTCAAGTAGGTAAACCAACACAATTTCTTCATCAGACCCCTATTTCTGCCAAATTCAATACATCAACAAAACAGAACGCGACGCCCGTCCCCACTTCACCGAAATTAATGCCCTAAAGAAACGTACCCACTCGGCCACACCTGCCTTTTCGTTACCTCTTCTAACAGCGATAAAGAAACACGTGCGTTAATTAAAAAGTCTTATTGCAAAACGACCAGATGTTTAACCTGTCATAATACGCAATTTTAACATCATCAATAACTTAAATAAAACGAAGGATAAAATTTAAACAAAAAATTAAACAATTTAAAACAGCTAAAATGAACAAAAAGACACTAAAATAACAAATTCCGATTAAATAAACCAATTCTGGGCGGTTATTGGTAATAAATCCTTCAGATTTAAACTAAATTAATACACTTACACATACAAGATGCTTCGACATTATTCCAACCTGAAGAACCGCCCCCCCCCCCTCGCCCCGCAACATTAAAGAAAATTATTGTCAGCAGTCCCCGAGACCGGGTGCGGATTCTGAACAACAGCTGCATAATACCCCATAATTTACAAATGTAATGTTAATGTTGATGTCAATAAAATTATACGTCGTCTAGTATAAAAAAATGCTACTCAATCCACTATGCACTTTTTTTACGGGCCATATAAAAAAAAATTGAGGATGATTTCTCCGAAACAAAACGTTGTATTGAAAATCTCTGAACAGTGTCTTGTAGAGCTCAAAAAGTGGCAATGAAAAGTGGTTTCTATTTTTTTTGTATCTGTTCAAATAACGCCAGGAAAAAATAAAAAAACAAAATCGGCAAATTTTGATTTTTCTGGCATATCTTCGGAAGCAATCGGAATTTTCTTGTTTTTCTTTGAAGGATCATAGTCAATCTACTACCAAAATCACCAAATAAAAATACAACTTATTATAGTTTTAAAATTTGGCCAAAATGTTCTTTGGACCTTCCTCTTGAAAATATCCAAAAACCCCATATGCGGCCATTTTCAATTTTAGGTCCCTTTTTTCGGTTTTTTCTCAATATCTCGAAAATTATCAGCTTTTTCATGACCACATATTTACAAAACAAAAGCTCATTAAATTTCCTACGCACTACCCATTTGGCAGATATATACCTAGAGCAGAACTTCTGAATAGTCTAATTTCCCTACCACGACACCAAAAACGCCTTCCGACATACCTGGTTTTAGCGCGCGTTTACCACCAGATCCAATTGCGGTGGGAAACCTTCTGAACCAAAAGAATGGGAATGGAAAGAGGTGTCGTTGGCACATATCAACTTTGTTATTTGCTATGGACGCCATATTGGATTTTTATGTCACACGATAGAGAAGAAAATTACAAAACCAAAGATACCTTAGTATTTCATTTGGGAATGAATCTTGAATTTTTCCCTCCTGCAATTCTTTGCCCAGAGAAGCGACTTTGTATCCATTATGGGAAACATTGGAAAAAATACTCACCCTGTATATCTCCCAACTGATTAATGCTAGAAAAAATCTTTTTATACGTTTTTTTTTAGGAAATTGAATGAGCTTACATTTTGTAAATATAAGAGGTTATGACAAAGTTGGGTTTTATGAGATATTGAGAAAAGCTGAAAAAAAAGAGGCCTAAAATTCAAAATGGCGTTGCGCACCTCCCACATTTGAGGTTTTTGGATATGTTCAAGATGAAGGTCCAAAGTACATTTTGGCCAAATTTCAAAACTTTTTTTAATGTTTATTTAACCTAGATTGACGGCTAAATTTATTTTTACATTAAAATCACCTACTACTACAACATTTTACAGTTTATCAGATTATTCAACAAAATTTTCATGCTATTTTAAAAACGTCAGTCTCCCAACTGTGACCCAAAAGAACTATACCAAAAAATTTCAAAAATGTTTACCGATTTCTCACATATAGAACAATTGATCGCATATTACTGTCCTTTAGAGGTTCCAACCCAGTGGCAATACTTCAAAAAATGCCTATTCTTCTGGACGCTTTGAGTTATGCAGTTATTTATTTCCAAGCTGAAAATGTAGCCATAAAATAACTCATTATTCAAGATAAGCTTCAAACTCAGGGCAGTTACAAATGTCCAATCTGGAACCTGAAACATATTTAAATAAATTTTGTGCATTTAGAGTTAATTGACTAACTTTTACTCAAAAATTTCTTAGTGTGAAAGAAAACGTGGTTTGGTAATGTATAGTAATATTTGGTGCATATGTAGTTTAAATTGGTACTTGATGGAGATTTGTGATCAATAAAATTGACCCACATAACACATGGCAAAAATGGAAGTATGAAACAAACCGTTTACATAGATTATTTATTTCGACATTCGACATCAAATAACAGTAACGATTGTACAAGCTTGAAACAATCATGTCAGTTGGTTCTTTAACAGCCATTGTTTACAAAACTGACATTGTCAATACATTTAATTATCTGTGCTGTAAGTCACAAATTCGCACATTTCTACAATCAAGTTCTAGTATTAGGGCCAAAGTACAGGAAAATATTTAAAATTAGGCAAGATAAATGAAGTACATACTATCCCTCTTGCAGAATAAAAAAAAATTTGAGCAAAACCACTTTCCGCTTTACGTGTAACCCAAAATTACAATTACCAAAATACCAAACCTTTTTGTAATATAAACACACGAACTAAATATATTAAAACAGAGGGCAATTTTCTAAATAAATGCGTCTTCTAAACCTTGTAAAAGCTATCTATAAATATTTACAAAGTATACAGTTTCTCAAAAACTGACAATTTGTTTACCTTTATCAAGAATATCTGACAATTTTGCGCCTGGCAAACTTCAAATTGTTCTTGTTAATAAAATAAACAAAAGGATCTTTATCATGGGATAATATATCTTTGATAATATACAAGTTATTATTACTCGGTAAATTTATTAATTAATCGTTCTTACATTTACCAGCGAGTTTTGGAGTTCCTATATGAAGTGCCTTTCACTTCACATTTTGACTAGGTTACTTTCAAAAAGTTATATTCATTAAATACCAAACCATGGCCCAATGTACCACTAAAATAAACAATAATCATATTTTAAACATGTAATTTGTTTACTATATAAAAAAATAGCTGATGAATATACAATATTTACAGCTTATTCAGACTTTCCCACAAAATTAGTTTTAAGAAATAAATAAAACTAATCATAGTACAATAAATAAATTTGATATGTACAACCAGCTGACAAATACAAAGGTGTCTCTTTAAAAACTAGTTGTGCGTATTAAATTTATTCTGGCAAATCTTATCAAATAATTTTGTACAATTTCAATCGAACAGTAGACAATGTATTATATACAATATTTACAACGATAATTTGGAACCAATCATCCAATACAATATTTAATTCACAAAACAACTAAATATTTAGGTTTCTCCGCACGTGACATCTTTTGCCCAAAATATTACAGACAAATCGACCTTTACGCAAAACAAATCAGTGCGTATGTACAAATTCGGCGATATTAGCCAACAAGTAATAAATTCGGTGTAGATTATACAATTCGCAAGATGGATAGATGGACTGATATCCCAAATATCTAAATATAACTAATAATGGACACAGCCTTCTTTTCATTTACATTTTCAATCGGATCCATCAGCTTAATCAAATGCCAACGGCTGCACCAACTTTCGCCAACTTTTCCACAAATTTCGAGACACATCTCGTACTGCGATAATTTCTCAATTTTTTTTTCAATTGAGAACAAGAGAGCCAGCACATTGTACAAGACGTTCTTGCAATTAAGTCTCCCGTTCTTTCTTTACTTTATATTCCTCGCCCAAAATTGTCGCAATTTCTCCTTGCATAAAAGCCCACGGGACATTGGAATTTGCCAATGGACATTTTTCTCCACTTGGACAATAGACCTACAAGACAAATTATTACATATTAAGTATAATAGTTTTGGAAAATTCAATTAAATAAATTTGAGTAATGACCATTCGCGTGATTTTGGTTTTCACTAATCGTTTTCTGCACACTCTTTCCTAAACGTATTCAAAACTGGAAAGGGGCCATCTCTATTTGTGATAGCATTAAGAGATGCAGCAAGATTGTGTTCCTCTATTAGGGATCGGTTACTGAAACATTACTTACTATTTTTAAAAAGCTCAACTTTCTTATTTCTTACGGACGCCATATTGAATTTTTACATCACTGGATAGAGAAAGAATTACACAACACACATTTGGGAATCAACCATTAATTTTTGCCTTGATGCTTACAATGTATTTTTTATGACAATTCCATCTCCACGTTGATGGTGATATAAGAGACAATAAAGGAAAAATGTTAAAGCAATTTCAAGCAAGCTATGGAATGATTGCCATAAGAAATACATTGTAAACTTCAAGGCAAAAATTCAAGGTTGTTTCCCAAATGAAATACTGTAGAGCACTGAGCAATCATATTGAACATTAAAATCCCAAACTAAATGCTGATTTCTTAATGTGCCGTTAGGATCACTACCAGTAGCGTAAGTTTGTAACTTCGAAACCACTTTGAAATTTTCGCACTTGTTTTGTTTTTTTTAAAATATAAGTCCTAAACTATGCGTTTTATTTAAAAACCTTCCCTATACCTTTTTAAAGTAGACTAAAATGGATACCATTTGAGAGCATTGCATGCTTTTTATTGTCACATGCTTTTTATTGTCAGGAAGAGTTCATGAAAAACTGTTATGCGATATAATATGTAAAATTGTACTCTGTTATCCTCCTCTGTTAGTTAGTCTCTGAATGTACCTTTGTATTTTGTTTGTAATATTTTTTTTTCCAATGACGACCGTAAGTGTACCCACACGGATAACGGTATAATAAATATTATTATTATTATTATAGCAAAACCAGCCCCATATTTACCAACATCAGCCCTCCAAAAATGTAAATTTTAAGGTTTGGTCAATTTTCGACCCCAATATCGAGGAAAATACTCATTTAACTGGAAAAGTCATGGAAAATATTGTGAAAAATGTAATTACCTTTAATTTAAGCACAGAATGACTATCTGTAGATCATATAGTTTACTCATAAATCTTAAAAATCCAAAAATTGTTTGCAAAATTGCTCTATTTAGTTGTTGGTAGCGCTTATGATGGAGATCTTGACGAAAAATTAAATGTGAGGCTGTAGAAAAACGCTTATACAAAAACGAGGAGTGTACATGTACTTACCAGGGCCCGGTAATTAACAAATTTAGAGAAGGGGCCACATGATGTGGGGTGGGCGACATCTGGGCGCCGTCCCCGAGCGTGTTATACTAGGTGGTGATTTTTCTGTTTTTTTCCTATCTTCTTCTACAGTTTTAGTCCGATTGTTTTTAAATTGTCATCGGAAAGATCTTGTAAACGCGTACAACCCCTGCGCATCTTAGTTTTTTTCTGACATGTGTCCCAAGTGCGACCTGCACCAGTCTCGGCATAAAATATTTCAAGATCCTGTAACCTGCAGAATATGTGTTTCCTTTGTGCTGCATCAAACTGAACAAACCTAAACCGACTACTGACTAAAAAGAGGGTACTTTGAGCCAAAAACATCACTGAGAGTATGAGTGTATGTAGATATTCTTTCCTAGGCGAAGAAAACAGGGAGGCATGCCAGTTTTCTTTAAACAAACTCATGGACCAGATCGAACGCTATTACAAGCCTCGAAAGCTCAGTCATCGTACGAGGAGAATCCACTCCGCCCCCCCCCCCCCCCTTGAACAAGGATCCTTCATGCAGTTCACATTTGACAATGCTGACGTTAATGTTGGATGGGAAAAACACTCTATGAGAGAGACGGCATCATGGTAATCACCCCAGTCTCTGCTGAATTGCCTAAAAAGGCAATCCCACGCTTGAAGAGTTGTATAACTGATCACACGATTGCTTGTTGGTGCTGAAATTCTGCCATCATCGCCAGACCTGTTATGGTTATATGGAAGTGGTCTTGCACTCCACAAGTACCAGGTTGGAACATTTGCTGTAATTCCGTTATTATATTTTTTTATGTTAATTAATCCTTTAATAAAACTACTGGCCGACCAGACAATTTGCAACATTGCAAAATGTGAATTGCTTGCTGTTTCCATGGCCAACTATGAAGAAAAAATGGAAATTGTAATTTTTCATTTATCCATGTTTATTATTTGAATGATAACTTGTTATACATACATGCTCGGAAAGAGAAAAAAAACTGTATCAAACTGTGTAAAAATCCAATATGGCGTCCATTTAAAATAAGTTGACGAAAATATCTTTCAAAATATCGCATTGGAATATTCATCAGCATCAAAAACTTTGCAAATTTAACCCAATCTAAAGTATAATAATAACAAAGATGGTCATGTTATCCTACTCAATTTAAGACACCCTGTATTCAAAAAACCAAAACAAGTGCGAACATTTCCCGGTTTTTCGAGCGCTGCAAAGTTGGATATACACTACTGGTAGTCAAATATAACTGGCCTACTAAGTGTTTAGTGTCACTGCTTTTGTAATTTTGTTTTATAGAGTGACGTAAAAATCCAATATGGCGCCCATAAGAAAATTTATGTGAACTACTCGAAACTCACAAATCACAAAAATTTTATTTAAGCACCATTAGAAAGCCCAGGAAATATCACCCATGGTTTAATTATAGTATATTTCGTCATAAGATTGTGATAGCGCGTATTACAAGAGAGTAAAAAAAATGCGCACGATGCCAACGAACCTGTAATACGCAGATTACAATTGCGTACCATACTTTTTCTACGAGTTCCGTGAATTTCGAAATGAAAATACGGCAAAACCCAAAAAAAGTCTGTTCACAGTTTGACATTTGTAGATAATTATCACTTCCAAGCATACGTGATCTATTCTAATTTTGTTACTGGTACTACAATGACTCTATTTAGAATAGTGAAAACCGGGTATCTCGTTTTTGATTGGTCGTTGGTTCCGGTCGCCATATTGGGGCTAATTTGTTATACTTTGGTATAGTAGTTTACGTGTTTTTTGTGTTCTTGTGAATAAAAGTGCTGCGTAAGGTAAAATGCGAGGTAAAATGTATATTGTGGACATTCGGTTCTATATAGACATAGTTTGGTATATTGCTTTTTCGTAGTCCGGACTAAATCAACGTGTTTTGTCATTCATTTAAGAGACTAAAATGGCACTTTTTCTCTCACAAAATGCGACGAGGGACAAAAACTGACAGCAGACACTGGAACTGTCAAATACAATTTAATGCTTAATGGCTACCTTTATATGTACAATTTGGTTCGTGCACCAAATGTTATACTTATTATACCGTTTTCCACAATCTTTTTGAATTTGGTAAGCAGTAGTTCCCGCATAGCTTCTTCTGCAGGTTTTAAACGATCATTTCCGCGCCGTTTATTTAACGAGAATCTTTAAATGAAACTGACATTGTTTATTATACATAATTTAACATTGCAAGGTATATTGATCCTACGATCAAACCATTTTTTAGCCCCAATATGGCGGATTATGCCAGTTGTGACCTTATTTTCAGGGAGGACGTAAAAAATATGTTTTGATACCTTTGAAAATAATTGAACATCAGCGTATTTCCAAAAATGACCAGTTGCAGTTTTTTGGTCATAACTTCGCTATTTATAGAGCTACAAAAAACTTGGAAAGCGGAAATTAATCAGTATACAATTTTGCATAACTTTGTCCCTTTAAGAGACTTCTATCTCTTACAGTTCACGAGATAGGTCACTGCATTTTCTGCATTTTTTGTGCTATACACGCGATTAAAAAAAATTGAAATGCAATGGCGTTTGTATTGGTTTTTGCATTAAAAAATCATCCAATCAAATTCAGTTTAGTTCACTAGTGCAACCTTTTGTTTAAATAATAATAATAATTTCATATATCAAACCCATCCAAATTTTATTTTATTTGCCAGTCATAATGTTTGATTATTTTATGGTGTGCAGAAAAATTTACGTCATAACCCCAATCCGCAATGATAAAATAAATTTGTAGTATCTTACCTCTGAACCTGCACCTTGTCTTTTAATGCTATCTCGACTACAAGGAAAACAAAACTTATGATGTGGTACAGATGGACACTGCACAAAATGTGTATCTTCTAATCTTTCCTGGCACAATGTGCATTTAAGGCTCGCGGCGGGTGGAGCGGCCGGAGCGACACCGTCCGTTCCCGCCGTCATCACCTCCCCAGGACCTATAGTACCGCCCGCATTTTCACTCGAGGTTACCGTTGTCGATGACACATGGCGAGATCCAGATGATCTGCGCCCACTCGAGCTTGCTGCAATAGCGTTTTCGTTAGATTTAAATAAAGACAGACAAAATTACAACCTGTCGAATTTGGCGAATGTTGAGAACCTCGAGAAGCGGATCTTGGCGCTGCGTTGGTCGGCGGGCTTCCGCCGGTAGATCTAGGGCTACCTGGAGGTAAATTATCGGCGACGGACATAAGCGCCGCCATTGGACTTTGACCGGATCCTTGTGTGGCTTGTGTCGGCGTTGCACTTGTGGCATTTGTTTCGGGCGGTGAGCTTGTCCTGGTACTTAGTGGAGAGTGTGAGTTTGCACCAGTGCCGCTTGCCACTGAAACGGTTGTCGTGTATCCTACAATCAGTTCTCTATATATAATATTACTGTATTAGTATAGCGGAATGTCCATTTGGAAAGGCAGCTTATTTCAGGAGGGACCGAAAATAAGAACTGAAACTCAATGTCGGTGGCTTTTACATTGTGGTTTCAAACATCAAGCATTTTAACCATAATTTTTTCACAAATTTTAAAATGTGACAAAATCACACCGGTCACATTTTAAATCCTGGCAGTATGCATATCTTGACAAATGTTAAGATGTGCTTTAAGACTGGATTTATGTTTGGTAACGAAAGCGCACCGGACACACTTTAAATCATTGGTGATCTTGTATATTAATAAATGTGTTTTATCATTAGATTTGTCATTCGATGCATAGTCACACTGAACACATTTTAATTCTTAGTAGTCTTGTACGTTAAAATGCTATTGGGCATGTGTTTTTTACATGGAATTACGTTTCCGATTATCATTTTGCCTGTAAGATGTCGTTGCAGTGCGTTTGTATTATGATCACAAATGACAACCCGCCTTTTTCTCGAATAAATTGTAAAACAGCTGTGAATAGTTCAAACATAAAGTAACAAATGCCAACATTTTTGGGTTAGATCGATTTTGCAGTCGCCATCGAAGAAATAATGTGCTTGGACTTTTTCCCACCGAAATTATCAATAAATATCAGATTTTTTAATCAAAATTGGGATGGTTGCCACCTAGTTTTCTTGATTCGGGTATCTGTATCGAATGGAAAAATAATCTCGAACGCGCTTCGTTCTAGCATTTGAAACATTGGTGCCATTGCGCTAAACGGAGCGGTTTGAACATCGTACCGATATGTTCAATTTACCTTTTTATAAGAAGCGCTGTGTAGTGTGTAGTTATGCACCAATCGAATTCACGAGACATTAGGTAAGTGTCCAATGATGGATTAGTACCGAAATTAATTCATTTATTTCAAACGTGCACGTCCGTCACAACAAAAACTTGTGTAATGTCGGCCGCAACCTTGATATCCACCCTAGCAACAATAAAACAACTTTAATTCGTACCTAAATTGAAAACTGTAAAATGTGGAATGCATTGCAAATGTGAAAATAACAGTTGAATAATAGGTTTGATTTAATTGCTTATTGTTTTATAACAGATTCATAAACATCAGTTGAAGGGGGGAAGCGAATCGTCAAGGTTGATCAACCCTGATTAGGTGAACTGCCTACTATTTTTCCACAACAGGATTATCAAACATATGAGACTCGGGAGACCTTGTGAGTAATACCGTATGTACGTTACGAATAGCCACGTATTACAACAAATTTGATACGAGGGATGAAGTTAATTTGAGAAATGGTCGGACGTATGCCCGCGAAGGTTTCTATGTAAATAAATTGGTATGAAGTTCGCCGGGTGTGCGTATGTCCCATCCAAGAAAATATGGACTAATAGGCGGTATGTCGTTCACCACTCCCGCCCAAGGAAACGAGATTTCCCAAAGGCGGTAGGTAGTTCGCCGGATCTGCTAGTATTTTATAAACAACATGTTTATTTTTGGCTGTTTCCTTACTTCCTCTAAAAAGCGACAAAATGCACTCGCGGTCGTCATCGCCGCAAGGCTCAAATTATCAGCGCAGAAAACCCTTGTATATAAGGAAGTCGTATCATGTTGCCAAATAAATTTTCTTAATTAATTGTGTGACGGCAAATGACAAGGTTCTCTTTAACGTGACAACGCGCCTGCACAAATACCCGAAGACACGCTAAAATATGTTCTTCACCTTGTGGGCCCCAGGTTATTTAAATAGTTACTTGGCACTCCAGTGAAGAATTGCAAGCCGCTAGTTACAAAGTTGTATCTTTCATACGAGTCTCGATGACGGTGGTGGTGGACAATTCGATAACTATGATTTGAAACTGTTTCTACGTCTACTACCAACTCCTAATTATTTGTTAGTAAGTTAAAAAAAACTGTTAGTATGTAATAATCTCTTACTTATTGTGTGGTGATACTCAACCTTCAGTAACAAGAGGTCTGAATCCAAGACATATTTATTTAGTCTCTCCGATTACAGGGTAAAGTAATCTCCTCGCAGTTTCTACTATAATTACAGCACTAAAGAATAAATATATCCATGCCCCCATTCGTTCTTATAGAAAAATGCCTTCTTCAAAAGGTACAGGTGCAGATACCGTTGCATTATTATCATTTCCTTTAGGCAGCTGTGCTAAGAACGGGAGGGTCGTGTAAACATCTGCCATTGTATTTCCTGTCTTTAACCGAAAGATCGAAAGCGAAAAAAATTCTTTGACGCAATAATGCTTATAAGTTCCTGTAGGGTACGAAAAATAAAAGTGTATTGTGATATTAAATAAATTGTCTCTTAAAACATTAATTATTAATTTTTTTAAACAATTATGTTTCCGTATTTTCCATTGTCTTGAAGATAAAGACAGTAGTATTTTTGAACGTGGTCTTTTTATTGTGTATTCAAAACTCAAAAAAATATACGAGGTGTTCCATTACATCAATAATTCGGATTATCGGTCAAACCTGAAAGCATATTCGAATTCAAATTTGCACACATGCATCTATCAAAAAACTTTACTCTTCACTTTGTGAGTACCTACTCCGTTACGACCATTCGTTCTCCAAAATATATCTCTGTTGTTAGTAATCCGATCAGGTCGAATGTCAGGTGGTACCGTTGGATGCGTCTCAGAGAGACCTATCACTTTCCATTTGCAAGTACCCACTTCCAACACTCCGTTCTCAAGATACTCGCATATGAAGTTTTGACCCTACAAGCGAAGTTTCATAAGGATTTCTCCGCAAATAAGATAGTCACCGCGGAGTAGATCGTTTGCGCACCGCTGGAACCTAATTAAATCAGTGCGCCATTCGAAAACGCGACTTTTAATCCGGCTCATATTCAATAACACTTGTACTTGGACTCGTAGAAATCGATTGGCGACAGTTTCACATCGCTATCTCTCTTCGTTCTCGAATTATGTATATGATAAAATCAATTATAATAAATATACAAGGTTTTTGCCGAATTCTAAAAATTAGGCAAGAGTACACTTTATTTTAGCAGATATAACAAAACTGTAGTAAAAAGTTTTTAGAATTAAAAGCTATGGTAGATTATCAATTGTCATACAAATCAGCCTGCTTTGATTTTTGTTACAGACATGAGTTCAAAAGTATTGGATGGTGGTGAAAAAATCAAAGTAGACTGATGACAATTGAAAGTCTTCCATAACTTTTAATGCTACACAACTTTTTAGCCTATACCTTGAAGGTGTGCCAGGCGACCATCAAATTTCGCTGGCTAAAAGCCCCCCCCCCCCCACACAAACGAATAATTTCCTGAGATGCTCTTTTTGAAAGTAAAACGTGCATAACTTTAACACACGACAACCAATGGGTTTGTACAAACTATAACATTCCCGTGCGACTATTTTTCGAGATCAGTGAGCACGGGGTTGGGGGGGGGGGGGCTAGTTTTATCTTTCATCCAACTTTCTACCAACCATAGCTGATCGTGAAAGACGTGCCACTTCCGGTTTCAACGGAACATAGTATGGCACCCTGTGATTGCATTTGGAATTTGGACTAAAATATAGGTCGTCCATTAATCACGTGACGCTCCAAGAGGGGGAAGAGATAGCAAGGTCACAAGGGGCGAGGGGGTGCACTGACATAATTACGTGTATTGTTGTATTGCTAAAACTCGCAATTTCGTTGTCCGTCTGTACATTTTTATCACGGTCTCAATTTTCCACAATTAAATTACATCGAGAATTACATTATAGGTGCTTACTTCTATTCAAGATACTTTGTAATGTAATTTTGGACAGGAGAAGGGCTCAATCATGGTATTCTCCGATGGCACAATAGACAATTGATTCAAACATTAAAAAAATTAGATTGCGAGGGGGGGGGGCTTGAAACAACAACATTTTGTGGTCGTCTGGCACGCCTTCAAGGTAATGGATTCCCGTATTGTTACCTACAGCAATAAATTCCAGGACTCGAGGACAATTCCCCTGAAAGATCAATACCGTGAAAGTCCGTCCGGACAGACGGCCGGACAAAACACAAACTATAGCGATTAAAAAATGTGCTAAAAATACTATTTTTCGTTTAAATTCAATAATGTATTTTATTTTAACAATGATCATAGTAACCATGGCATAGTAATTACAATCAATTTCCGTAGAATGTGAATATGTAATAATATATTTTGTCTGGAGCAGTTTTTAAAATCCGAGCCTGATAGTAATTTCGTTGTCACCCGGTATACAGTGTGTAAACGCAATTACTGATCATATGAATATATTTAAAATGTTGGTGGGTGATATGAATAAAAACGAATAGTAAATAGTATTTTCATGTCACTCGTGACTACCAATTTCAAAACTTAAATTGCACACATTGTATATTTGCACATTGAATAATGAATTCTCCATACTTGCGTTTAACTCTTTTAAAAACTTGAAAAATATTTGTATGTATATTACTTTTCCGCTGGTTGTAAAAAACCCTTTGGGATACAAATTAAAAATTTTATTACTATACTCGGAGAACTTCGTACTACCTTTGGAAAATCCCGTTTTTCCCGTACCCCGCCCCGTGGGAAGTATTTTTCGGAGTATGTACACCTTAACGCCTTCAAAGAAACCTACGTTCTAAATGTCAAGTCTCTTTTCGACTGTAAAATATAAAATGCTGTTCTTTCTTGTTCCCGTTCCCGTGGGAATTTCGGAAAGTGTTTTACTACATCAGAAACTTAAACCATGGACTGCTAATTGCAAACAAAATATAGTCAAGGACGTCGCTTGGAGTGTTTCAGCTTCAGGGTATACGAGTCTATCCGAAGACACGATTTAACTGGGACCTTTAAATTAACAAACGTCAATTAATTAACCGCCTAGAAATGCCAAAAAAGCAAACTTTTTCTTATTTCAGGGCGTATAGAAGATAATTACGCGATCCGAGTGGTGTTTACACGACTTTACTTTACCCTGAGCTTCACCTATCCACGACTACACCACCTCCGTGACCACTCAATTTGTATTAAAAGTATATGACTAATAGCAGTCCGTGTACTGTACGGTCTAAGATCAAAAACCTTCGCGGGCATGCGTAATTGATACGTAGAGCCGTAGTAGATCTGGCTTTGGCGCCATCTATTAGTTATAGTCCGATTTAAAATGATGGAAAAGAGAAAAATCGTTCTTGTTACGTCTTTCCGTATAATTTTTGGAAATTATCTTTTACACAAACCTTGTCCCGATAATATATGAATATCTTGTTTATGACGTCTTGTCACGAACTTATAAATTAAGATGGACTGTTAATGCTAAATTGACAAATGACACCTACATGGGGTCAGCCATGACGTGCACTCACTTGGCGCGAAATTCAAATCAACTAATAAACAAGCATTAACCTCACGTTTTCTAAATAAATTACTGTGACACATGTCATTTTCCAAGGCTGCAATAGTCTCAAAACTTGAGCACTAGGAAAATTCCCCTAGAAAATAACCGAGAAAATAACTAAAACGTGCACATCATGGCCGCGCCCACGCTAGGACCATTCTACCTCTATGCAACTGTTTGATCCGCAGTCCATCTTAATTTATAAGTTCGTGCGTCTTGTGCTCCTCCACTCCCCTACTCCACACAAATAACTCTTATTCAATCGAATCACTTGCTTTACTCGCTCGTGTCGCAAACGTAACACAAGCCCTATTAAGGAAGTACCGTATCGACAGTATCGGCGACTTTTCCTTCCCCTACCGATCACGGTACAATCGTCACTTGATGCGACACCGTTGTCTTTTCTGCTTCAAGGAAACTTGTATGGAATCATTTTGGAGAATATCCGCAGAGACGTATGTTGTGATCAATGGTGCATGAAATTTGAGTTTTGACGCCTCTTGATGAAAATCTGTGGTCAATCGGGACCTTTGAGAAAAGCATGAATTCATGTTTGCCGGTAAATTTACCCCTCCGTACGGTGGCGTTGGTTTAAAAAAAAATTAAAAAAGCGGCAAAAAAAATTAGTTCCGTCAGTTTGTTAAGAGGTGCTCACGCGGTGTATAACAATTGTTGGTAAAATTGTGAATCAAATATCAGGGAGGCCTTTGCATTCCTGCACTTCCCTGAAAAATCCGTCTAAACTGCTGGAAGAGACCAGTGTAGGGCGTTGTAGAAGGGAAGGGAAAAAAAGATCGTATGAATCAAGTGCATAGCGAACGTGAAAATGTCTCGGCGAGGTCAATTTGAAATTCCTTCGCCCGAGAGAAATTTTTCTACAACAGGGACAAAAAATGTGCTTCTTCAAGTTTTTTACGTTTCGTCTTGAGCAGTTACTGTTATTTAAAGTTGTCTCGCTACCTACATTGATTAAGAAATTGATGACGTTTCAAACCGGATATTTTGTCCTCAAATGTTGGTCGCGAGCGCAAAACAATTTTGTTTAAAAAAAGGGCGGTATTAGATATCCAATCAGAGGAGACATGCTCAATTCAAGACCAAACTCCACTGATGTAAATAAACGATTTTACTTTACCGATGACGATAGTTTTGAAGGAATCCACAAACAGACGAAGAATATATTTACGTCGGAACCTAAATACTAAAAAAAAGTCGAAGCAACGGTAAAGTAAAATGGGAGCGGCATGCAGGAACGTAGTATGGGTTCTCCGCATAAATAAATACGGCTGGCTGGCCACAATATTGTGAAAGCAATGACGTAGTAGACGGGCGAGTAATAACGCAAACCGGTCGCTCGGGCAAAACTGGTTTCTTTAAAACATCGAACAGAAGAGTTTAGTAAAAATAAGGCCACATACAACAATTCTCGCAAGGGCAACATGTCATTAAAACTTAATCAATATTTTTAAAGTGAAAGTATTGAAGAACGTATGGAAAAAGTCGCGCGCATATATTTCCCTATGACTCAAGGGGAACGGATTGCGTGAGACATATGATTTCTCTGAGCCGAGCAGCAACGTTTTGTAAAAATAAACATTACGTCAGCAGTATTATAAATGTCACTTGAGCCCGACCGTTGAACCGGATGCAAAGCTTACAAAGGCTTGGTGTTCTAACCAAATGCTAAAGCCACCATTATCGTGAAGCGTGTGACGTATACTTCACGTCTGGCATGTTAATACGTGACGTCATACCATTATATTATTAAATAAGCTGCACTTTCCTGTAATTAAAGAAAATGGGATATCTCTCTCACCATTAGATTTAAACGCAGTTGCGGTGTCAAATGACGGCGTTCTAATCGGATGCTTTTCCTGTTTAAATGTCCTTTCGGCAATCGCGAAGGGTTGCGCCAAAGAAACCGCGGGTAAAGATTCTCCTCGAGTTAGAGGAGGTCTTACGCCACTGCTATGTTCCTCGACGGACATCATTCGTTTGGCTCCGTTTAATTCTCCGTTAGGATGGTGACCGTGATGGTCATCTTCGTCGTTATTTGATAATCCACGTTTCAAGCCTTGTTGGGGAATAGAAGTAGGTCTGCCGTTGCTAGCATGGTGATGCTGCTGCAAGGGGTGATGGGAAGCAGCTGTCATATGAGCTGCTGTAGGTAATCTGACCGTTGCGCGGCTCACCATCGCTTCGTGATCAACTGCAGCCTCTTGCAGCGGACGGGGCATCGAAGAGGACCCTCTCGGAGGAGGGGCCGATTGTGCAGCTTGATATTCCGTGGCTAAAATTCCCGATCTAGAATGATGTAAGCCGTAACTGGCGGAGTGGTGCGTTCCGGACTGCTGTCGACTCGTAGCAGCAACTACGTCGCCATTCTGATGTTCGTGACTGGCTGTACGATGGCTTTTGGGATTATGACTCGACCGTTGCTCTTGAAAACCGTGAGCGCGTTTCATTTGACGCGCATTTTCTAATACAACCTCGATACGATCGGCACCCTCATAGTTCACACACCCCCTACAAACCGCTTCCGTAAAATCATGCACCATCGCCCACGGCATTCGCGGGAGATCGCATAAATAACAATGCTGCCGTTTCGCTTGCTGCATTTGCATTACCGACATTTTAGTTTCACTTTATATCACACAACGAAATGTACCTACGCACAGACACCACCTAAAAGACGCCAATTCGCTTACAACCGTACAAAACCATACTAGATATACGTGAGGACGATAAAACAACATAACACGATGGCCGTTGCGCAGTAACTGACTAAACCCCCGTCGTACCCGTACAACTTGGTAAATTCCCCGTCCCCGCAACCCGCGCGCCTTAGTCCTCGTTAAAGACATAAGGGGGGCCGCATCGAGTCGGTCACAGTAATCGTTACGGATCATGACGTCACTCAACTAACCAATGGCAATGGCATGATACGTCACAAATAAACTTTAGCGGGAGCGAAGGATGCCATGTTGCTCTGTTGCTGCCAGTGAAGTAATTTTAATGTCACCGTTAATTTTGACCTAAATTCGATTCGATTGTACATCAGGTGCAAATTTGTTTACCAAACACGAAATTATTTTACAAAAGACGCAAACATGACAAATTATGCCTACAAAATACACGACAAAGGTGCATTTTTCAAGCAGATACGTCATTAGGAAGTCCTCACTACCCGCTTTAGACGTTTCGTGACTTTCGTGTAAACTAATAATCCGTCTAGAAAGTATTCGGAATTTTAATATTCTTTTTATTTTTAAAATAAAAATAAAACCAATGCAGCTGCACAAAATCTCTCATTATACAGGGTGTTACAAATTCGATTGCTATCTTAGTAACTTGAGATAAAGAGTTGATTAAATATGGAGGCAAAGATTTCCGTCGAGAACTTTCTTAAGGCACTTTTCTATGCTCTTTAAGACCTTATTTTTTTAAATACGATTTTTTTTTCATTTTGGAGTAGGCCTTGATTTCCTATATATTTGTGTTTTCATCAATACATGTCGTTTGAAGTTTCAACATTGAAGAGTAGGCATTGATCGAATAATTTATTAATGTCTTAGGTACAGGGTGGCCAACTAAGAATGCGAGGTACTGTATCTGAGAATCTATCCATCGTAGAGGCTTGCGGTAAAAAAATTTATTACTAAAGCGGCCACGAGAAAAACCTGGAAAATATTTTTAAGTTTCTGAAATGGCCGCTAGGGGGCGTAACTGCAATCTGGAATCTAAAAAAGTGATGTTTCTGTGAATTCCGCTATATTAACCTAACAAAAAAATACCCGGTCTTTGAAGTCGACGATAATCTGAACAATTTTTCCTGTGGTTGTCGAAAATATTACACTAATTTTGTTTTATTATAAAATGTTAGTCGCTATCGATTTCGGACTTTATTTCTCGTCCATCATCAGGCGATACCTCGGAATGGCTAAACGAATCATGGAATGTAGTGAAAGTATGTATTTACTGAATATTATTTTGAATCTGTATAATTTACGTGACGAATGATAGGCGTGTATGGTAAAATGAGGTTGGAATATTTTTTCATGTATCTCTAAACATGAAGTGGTGGGGGGTATTGAAAGGTTTCCCTAAAGAACACCCTGTATCTTCGAAACGGCTGAGACGATTTAAACAAACTCGGATTAGTTCAAAAGAGCTATTCTTCAGCTACAAATATTATACTATTTGAAGTTTTGTTAGTTTCACATATCACCGCTTGAGGGCTTTTTTCGACAATCCGACAGAAATGGTTAATTTTCTCAAACAAATTAAATGCATTGGTTCGATTTTTTTTCATGAAAAAGTAGCTAAATGACAATCTCGCGAAAACGGCACCTCGAGCATTTACGGCGGCATTAAAAGCTTCCTTTTTTAAATCGATCCACCTTAGGGCCACAAATTATATAATAAAAATAATTCCGGAAAAATTATCTTAAAAAAATAAAATTTTGAGGGTATAAAATTTTCTTTGGCCTAACTAAATTTTAGGTTAGGAACAAGATATCGAGATGCGGTTTTCGCGAGCTTGTTTAGGCATCATTTAGCTACTTTTTCATGAAAAAAAAATGGAACCAGTGCATTTAATTTTTTTGAGAAAATTAACAATTTCTGTCGGAATGTCGAAAAAAGCCCTCAAGCGGCGATATGTGGAACTAACAAAACTTCCAATATTATAATATTTGTAGCCGAAGAATAATTCTTTTCAATTAACACGAGTTTGTTAAAATCGGCTCAGTCGTTTCGAAGATACAGGGTGTTCTTTACGGAAACCATTGAATACCCCCACCACTTCATTTTTAGAGATACAGGAAAAATTGTCAAACAAAAAAGGTTCAGATTGTCGTCGTCTTCAAAGACCGGACATTTTTTTGTTAGGTTAATATAGCGGCATTCACAGAAAAATAACTTTTTAGATTCCAGATTGCAGTTACGCCCCCTAGCGGCCATTTCAGAAACTTAAAAATATTTTCCAGGTTTTTCTCGTGGCCGTTTTAGTAATAAATTTTTTTACCGCAAGCCTACGATGGACAGGTTCCCAGATACAGTACCTCGCATTCTTATTTGGCCACCCTGTACATACTGGGTGGTCCAAAAGTTACTTTCTTACGTAAATCTTTAATAATTTTTGAAAAAAAAAGATAGAAACCAATGAAATAAATTGCAAATGACAGTATATTTCATAGAAGTCCGGAGTTGTCTCCAATTTGCCGTCCGTTCAAAGTCGATAAAAGGTGGCTTTTTATGAATTAAAACATAAATTAATAATTATAATTGAGATAAACTATGGGTGGGTAACTTTTGCATCATGGGATGCCCTATTTAAATTAGTAATAATAAAGGAGACCTATAATTAAAACTTTCATAAAAATACATGATACTTTTTTAAAGGCTACGAGAACTTACGGAGATTGTGGGTTCTCCACCTCACCATTACATTTCTATTTTATATTTATAAATAATTTCTTTTCTTTCATATCTATTTATATTATGCGTAATTTTTTGTTCTATGGACAATATTGCAAGGATTTTGTAGTCTTAAACTCACTGTGGAGCGATATAATTTTTTATTAACTTCTTCTTGGAGAAGCTCCTTTCGCAACTATCAACACTAATAGCAATTTTTAAAAAACTCTTAGAGGAATTACAATGTTGGGTACAGTATTTTCCAATTTATACAGTTTTACAGTAGTGCCGCAACACTCGTAGTGATGCTCAACCCCCCTGGACTCGCCCTTGAAAAAATGATTAGCGTTGCCATGAGCAGATTGCGAATTGCGCAGTGAATGCGGTCTGAGAATCATTCACATTTTTCCTCATGTCTCCAAATATTCAATTAAATTCACTTTGTTATAGTGATATACACTGTGTCCAGGATGAGGATGTCTATCATGGGGATCTCCGAAACCATAGAAGATACGACGATGGTTAAATTAGAGAAAAGATGCGCAAACAGTTATTATCATGCTTTACACAAAACCGGAAAATTCCAATAACTTCCGAAGATATGTCAGAAATTATTTTTTTCATATGTTATCTGAACAGATCCAAACAAATAAAAAACACTTTCTCATTGCCACTTTAGCTCTACAAGACAGCGTTAAGAGATTTTTAATACAACGTTTCGTTTCGGAGAAATCATCATCAACTTTATTTTTTATATGGGCCGTAAAACAGTACACACTGTATTGAGTAGCATTTTTTATTACGAATACAACGATGTACCGCACACAAAAAAAACAAAAGTTGGAAACTGTTGGTTTCAACGGGATGGTGCACTCGAGCACATCGCCTTATTGTGCGAGAATACCTATCGGACATATTTTCCATTTGGTCCATCCAGGTACTTTAAATTTGGCAAAGTTGCGTATTTTGATACTTAACCAAATGCCGAATTGAAACTGAAAAAATTCCGACTATTTTCGGAAATATCCTGAAAAAACCAACTTTTGCAAAATCGTTTTTATTTTTTACTAAAGTTATTTAAAAACATATTTCAAAATAAAATATTATGGCCACTTTTCTCGTTTTTCTTATGGTTTCCGTTTTACTTTTTGTGTTATTTGATAGAGCATTTTTTTATAACCACGGCAGTGATTTTATGCAAATGCATGTTTTAAATTAATAATATGCCATGTGTGTGCTTTTGGATCTGGGCTGATCAACTTGAATAGAGTTCAAATAACCCAATTAATATTTGCATACTTTGCATATTTCAGTGCCCTTGTGCATAAAATATTATCAAGAGCATATTCAAGCATTTTTGATCCCTGTGTAGTTATTTCTAAAGAATTCTTGTCTCTGGCCTATTATAAAATTGCAAAGCAAGAAACTTTTGCGCTTTCCTGTTCATAAGTCGACGCCACGGGTTTTGTGTATCTTAGTGAGTCATAAATTCCGACGATTGCATAAAAAGCTTGCAGTTTTTACGTCTGCATTTGTAGTCGCTGCCGTAATTATTAATTTTTCTTTGGAGTTTTACAAAGCAGTACCTACTTAGTAGCATTTTCCTTCTCGTTGGTATCAAAGGGTAGTGTAAGTTGTAATTAATTAGTTTTTAGTTATATTTTGTGAATTTATTCAATTTTTTGAAAATTATACTATGAAGTTATTGCAACCTGTTGTTTTAAATACCAAAATTTGTGGAAAAATTGTGCATTTTAAAAGAACATGCATATTTGGTGCATAATTATCACTATTTTTGTGCATATATATGCGCATATTTCTACATGTTGAAGTGCATATTATTCCTTGCCTTGTTTATAACTAAAAAATGTAAACATCACTATTTTTTAAATATTGTTAAAATATCTTCTTTTTTTGCCTGGCAAACTTTGTCTTGGGTAGTGTATTTTCGTAGTGTCTTGCGTTTATACGAATTAATAGCGCGTTGAATAATGTCCATAATAATGCCACAACATGTTTGACAATGGGGGTGGGGTAAAAGCATGTTTACCCTTCATGGTATTGTAATGAGGTCTCATTAAAAGGAATTGGTTTATACAAACTATAACTTTCCTCCGCGACTCCTTTTCGAAATCAGTTGGTGAGAAAGGAGGAGGAGGGGGGGGGGGTTCTAAACTGGTTTTATCATTCATGGTACTCTAATAAAAGGTCGCAACGAAAAGCGATTGGAACTTTTGGAAAAAATACAGACTATGTGGCTCAATGGTAGAGAGATGGACTACATAGCCGCAGATCAGGCGTTCGAACCTGGACTGAGGTAAGAATTTTTCATCTGTGGTAAATTTCCTCAGATTCTTCCTACATGAATCCCGTACATTTTGAATGTGTGCCAGGCGGCCTTCACATGTTTCTCTGTAAAACATCCCCCCCCCCCCCCCCAATCATCTAACATTAAGGTAACCATCGATAAATATAGCATGCCAACCCAATTATTTATTTATTATTTTTTGATTTGTGCACAATTTAAACTTGTTAAGTGTTTCGGGTATAGTTTTTGCAATCTCTTCTCGAATATTGTTTCTGCGCTCCTCTAGAGTCCGCCCTTTATTAATTTAGCCTTCTCAAATAGCCCCACAGGAAGATGACAGTTTTGGGGATCGCGATCATATTCACCTTTTGTTCAAATTATTCCGATTTTTAAAATTGTTCAGATCCCTTAATTACTACAACATTTTTTGGACCTTTCGAATACTTCGGATTTTGGATTCCTCTGATCTTGCAGAATCTTTAGATTGCTCGAATCTTACGATTCTAAAATTTTGGCACATCCACCAAATTCTTCATATTTGTGACTTTTTGGCAAAATAAAGAAGACGCACACCAGGATAAAGTATAAAATAAGAGATTCTTTTAGTCGCAAATGGGCTCATTCTCTGAGAACAAGTGTCATGTCAAAATTAATGAATGTCGTCTGCCAAATGGTATTACAAAAAATGATCAAAGTCCTCGTGTGAGATCGAAGGGACTTCAGCGCATTTTTGTGTGGCAGATCAGTGTTTTATTAGCCAATATTGACTCCACCATCAATAAGATCTTGCCGAAAGCTACCGCGTTCACTTTCTCGGTACCATTTTCTCACTTACCGTGCACTCGCAATTCGCGTTTGAAGTTTTGACTCCACCATCAGTAAAATCCTTTGGGGGTTACCATATTCCCTTTGTCGACACCCACTTCTGATCACCCGCAACAATTCGGATTTGAAGTTTCGACTCCACCATCAGTAAGATCTCGTCGGGAGTTACCACATTCCCTTTGTCGATACACAGTTCCAACGTCCCGTTCATTCGTAATTCACATTTTGGTAGATTTCGCTAAAATGCCGGCATAAAATCGTATTAAACTTTTGGGTACGTCACATAGCTCGACCTTCTATTAGTGACACGAGAAAGAGAGAACCGCGATTCGCGCTGTAAGAAACTTTTGGGCGCCCAAAGTCGACTACCCCTCGAAGCGCGCCGCGCAAAAGGTGGTTTATTTCGCCCCTAGGAAAAAAAACAAAATTCCGCCACGCAGGAGTTGTGCGCGTTGACAAGATCTTCCCGACGACACCAATTTGAAAACAATCGGAGAAAAACTGTAGAAGAAGATAGATAAAAACTGAAAAATCTCCAGGTTAGTATAATACGCTCGGGGATGGCGTCCAGATGTCGTCGACTCCAAATCTTGTAGCCCCATCCCTAACGTTCTTAATTACACGGCCCCGATAGTTACATGTACACTCCTTGTCTTTTTACAAGCGTTTTTCTACGGGCGCGCATTTACTGCCAGCCAGCCAGCCGACCAGCCAGCCAGCCAGCCGACCAGCCAGCCAGCCAGCTAAAGTGAGATTAAAAGCTACTTTTTACAAAAAAAATTTTTTGAAAAAATGCGCTAAAAACTTCAGAGAAATAACAAGAATGTTGATTTCATTAGGACCAAAGCACCTACGATTATTATTCATAAAGAAAGGTCGGAGATTGGATCGGTAAAATCCTGATCAATTTTGGGCTGCGGACGGACACATCAAATTTTACTTATATACAAAGTACTAATTATGTCATGTTAAATCTCACCCCCATGTACTTAGGGCTGAAACTCCCCGTACTGATACAACTTTTATTACACATATGAGCTTAAGGTTGCCTATCGCACAGGTGGAAATCTGTAAAAATAAGACAAAAAACTTACCATTGTTTGTATGAGGTAGATCCAGTAACCACATGGTGCTTTGCTTTCGTCCATACACCTTCTGACGACCCAGGCTTTCTTCAGCACTGGTGCTATCTGTAAAAAAATGACCGTTTTACATGCACCTTAACACGTCAATGGATTTAATTATACTGACGGAAGGGGAGATTTATCAATTTGGGGTGGTCAGAGAGCGTCCTCTGTATAAAGAGTTTATTAATAGAATTTGCTAATAAATGGATGTTTATAATTAGAGAAAAAGGAGAATTGGGGTGTATTTAACAGGATTCCGGTGTAGCTAACTGTTCTTCCGGTCTCTTTGTATATCGGGCCGGATATAGGATGTTCGATGCGGCTTTCACAACCGCTAGGTAACAATACTAGTTCCGTTTCCCTAGTCAACATCTGGCTTTTGCCACTCAAGGTAAGGTAAGGGATGTTATAAGTCAACTATTTTTAAATCGCGCGCATTCAGATCGAATGAATTCATTCATTCATATCCGCCCATTCAGTGAAACAGCCGCTGTCGATTTAAAACAATACGCATTACCTTATCCATCGAAGATAAGATAATGTTACTTTACAAAGTAATTATTACAAACTTGGATAAGTGCTCTACTAAAGTTGACCCAGCTCCGGCTTCCGGTTCTAAGCGGATCACACGAAAATTATCACTCCTCTCGGTTCTTTTTACTACAAAATTACGCATCTGCTTCCTTTCATTACGAATTTACGACCACCCGAAGCGGTCACTACATTTCGGTCTTTCACACCTTTAAGTGTGTATAGCGCCCGCACCGATTTAATTGAAGGTGCCGAACGGAAGCGAATCTCCTTTGGTGGGTGGTCAAGTCTTCATTGTTACAAATATGGAGACGCATTAATTCGTTGCGTAACAGGGAGGGGAAGGGCCTACTGCATCAATTTCCAACATAATGGCAGATTTGCATATCCGGAACATGTCACAATTTTTCAGGAAGTTGTATAACACAAGACCGTGAGTCGATGCGTAACAAGAAAATTATTTCAATTATTTTCCTAAATCTTCGGAGTAATCAAAAGGACAGAAAGACGATTGTAGGCAGCACAGTCCAATTTCGCCATCTGTCAGTATTACCTCACATTTGTAGAGCTTAAAAATCGCCGCGAAGGTGTTGCACCCCACCTGTGATGATTTTCAAATTTTACTATGCAACTGGAGTACTCTCATAATGCGAATAACCGAAGTAAACGAGTGGCACAGGGTTTGAAGTAACAGACAGACGGACGGAAAAGTCAAGGACCTAAGTGATACCAGTTTCATGGAAAAAGAAAAATGCCACGTATAAATTACGGTTGTTTTAATTGTTAAATAGATTGATATTCTAATCTTCAATGTCTTAAGTATTACTCTGAACTGAAGTTCACACGTATAGGTTAGGTACTATTATCAGAACCGTAAAGATCACATGGAGCTGGCCAACGTAGAGAAAAAGAAATGATGACAATATTACAATAAGACACAAACCGCAGCCATAAATGACACGTGTGAGTTTGTCATAATCTTGAAATACCTACACAAAAAAACAAAAGTTGGAAACTGTTGATTTCAACAGGATGGTGCACCCACACACAACACCCCAATAGTGCGAGAATAACTACCGAACATATTTTCCTGGACGTTTGTCCGATAGGTATTCTCACACGATTAGGGCGTTGTGTGGGGATGCACCGTCCTGTTGAAACTAACAGCTGCCTTGTAGAGCTCAAAAACATCAGAAAAACAAACACAAAATCGGCTAATTTCTACGGAAGTAATCGGAATTGTCTGGTTTTCTTTACAGCATGATAATAGCGGTTTAATTGCTCTTAATTTAACCATGATCATATGTTATATGGTTTCCAAGATCCCCATGATAGGCATCCTTCTCTTGGATACAGTGTATACAAAGTATAAATGTCAAAATAGTGTGCAAAATGTAACCTCTTTATGCTGAAGCATTGTTCAGTGCAGCTGTTGCAGCATGTTCGGCTAGATAGATATACAGTGTGTTCCCCGATTGTGTGATCGGCAAAAAATTTTCGAATTGAATTATAAGCATCCGTTCGGTCCTGCTTAATTGGAAACTAATTTGTGATATACCTATTTTTAGTTCGAAAAATCAAAGGGCGATAGTTATTTTTAGGTAAAATCCAGTGACGTAGTCAAAAAAATGTTGGACTATCGTTTGTGAGATTCGATCAAAATTCAAAACTTGGTATTTTTTAAATGCAAAACCCTGTATAAGTTACAATTTTTTGTATTCTTTTTCCTGATTACATTGATGTATCACAGCCTATATTTTGTTATACAATTATATAATATACAGTGTGTCCCAGATCGCGTGGGATTGCATGGGTAACTTTGTTATTATTAAAGATAGAGAATTGGTTAAATGGGCAATGTTTTGCAGTTTTAGATGCTTATTTAAAATTTCCTTATGGAAATTCAAAATGTCGCATAGGTTCGACGTAAATTCACAAAAACTAAAATTGGTCATTTCCTTGAATGTCTTATATCATCGAAAGTATAAGAGATATAAAAAAAAGTTTTATATAAAAGTGACTGTCTTTGATACGCTTAATTCAGAATTGATGTCAAAAAAAAATTCAAGATGGCACTTTTGAGGAACATTTACCAACTTCCTAAAGTTAAATGGGCGCCATATTGGATTTTTAGATTACTTGATAGATTTTTTAATTCTCTTTTCAACGAGCCATCATAACATAAGATTGAAAATAAGATACCAGTTATATTAACGGTTTTTGTATTTTAATCAAGTAGTCTGTGACGAATAAAAAAAAAAACAATCTATTCGAGGCAACAAAACAATGAAAATAATATTACACCAGATGTTTAAAATACTGGCCATTATTAGTGAAACACACTTCAAGACAGTTTAGTTTGCCATTGATGATTATTATTATTATTGTAATGGTAGCTACTTCCACTTTACTTTTATTTTTTAATTAAGTAGGTATTTATAAATAACCTAATGTCGTACTTGAAGGTAATAGACATGTACAATAACATTTAAATTAGCAACAAGAGCTAATGACCATAGCTGTCGAAGCTCAATACAAAAAAAAAAAAAGTAGGTATTTACTTTTATAATTTAATGTACTGTACATAATTCGTGAATTGTAACCAGAGCAGGCAGCTTGTTGGTAGATAGCATAAACCAACCCTTTCTTCGAAACATACGTTGTCGAGAAAAATCCTTTAAGGAAGTTTATTGGAGAATTTGTAAATAATGGTGAGCAGTTAAAGATCCATCGAAGATTACCGGTCCAATTACAATGACTTCCCATTATGCCATAAAATACATTAATTAAAAAAAAAATTACTTGATTTCGGCGTGAAACAACATCATGTAGGTTTTCCTGTGACGAGTATAGTGTTCATTATGTCGATTTGAACACTCCGCAGTTAGAAAAAGATTCATCTGTCCATATACTCGGACAGTTAGTTTCGATATTCTTGCGGATAAACCACCTACTGACCTACAATGCATCAATGGTAAAATAAAGCAAAGTGTCTTGAAATTTGTTTAACTGGATAATGGCATGACATTTTTTCGAGGGGATAGTTTGTAGTTATACCACCATTTGTCAATGAAGTGATGTTATAAAAATCAAAATTTTTCTAGGCCTACTTATATAAAATTTTGGAGGGAGTTGTAATGCCCAAACCCCCCTCTCATGAGTGCGCCCCTGATTTTTTAAACATCTGATGTAATTATTTTCATTGTTTTGTTGGCTCGAATAGATTTTGTTTTGGTTTTTTTTTTAATTCATCACAGCCTACTTGATTAAAATACAAAAACCGTTGATATAACTGGTATCTTATTTTGAATCTTATGTTATGATGGCTCGTTGAAAAGAGAATTAAAAAATCTATCAAGCAATCTAAAAATCTCATATAGTGCCTATTTAACTTTAGGAAGTTGGTAAATGTTCCTCAAAAGTAGCCATCTTGAATTTTTTTTGACATCAATTCTAAATTAAGCATATCAAAGACAGTCACTTTTATATAAAACCTTTTTTTATATCTCTTATACTTTCGATGATATAAGACATTTAAGGAAATGACCAATTTTAGTTTTTTTGAATGTACGTCGAACCTATGCGACATTTAAATAAGCATCCAAAACTGCAAAACATTGCCCATTTAACCAATTCTCTATCTTTAATAATAACAAAGTTACCCATGCAATCCCACGCGATCTGGGACACACTGTATATCAGATTTTTCAAATTTTTGAAATGATATGTTTCTACAGTTAGCCATTTTTATTTATGGATATCGGCTGCCTTAGATACCATGGATACATTAAATAAAACAAAATCTTCATGAATCCACGGCTTACTATTTAAAAACCGTAAAAAATAAGGTTTTTATTTTTGGTTGACTGCTAAAATTAAAAAAAATATATAGGTTATGATACATCTGTAATCAAGACAAAGAATGCAAAAAATTGACCTTAAGATATACAGGGTATCGCATTTAAAAAACGCAAAGATTGGGTCACATCTCGGAAACGGAAACAGTAATTGCATTTTGTTCTGCCAGGACATGTAGCTAGCAGAATACTCTTAAAAATAGAAGTGCAAATGTCGAATTAAGGTATGAAATTAGCAGTTTACAAATAAATAAATTAATTACATTTTGTTCTACCGCCCCTAAAAGATAGCCAAACACGATATTGCTCTACAAATAAAGAAGCAATAAATATCGTAGGAAAACACATGTCATAAAATAGGGGTACTTGTGGTTTCCACCATTCAACTTAGTTAGGCTTCATAGAATTTTAGCAGCAACTCTTGGTATTGTACTGGAGGATATCTTGTCTAAAAAGGATATCTTTACGACAGAATGCTGCCTCGGTCTTCTTTGTTCAAAGAACCTTGAAATTGTTGTTGTAACCCGATCTGGAGGACTTGGTGAACCTAAAAAAAAAGGTTCCACTGATCGGATTTGAACTCGCACGCTCAATATTGGTAATTAAACTTTCGTTCACTGGGCTATCGACGTCTTCTAGAAATGAATAAAATGCGGACGATGCGATATGAAATTAAATGCAATGTATAGGTACTTATATACAGGGTGACCGCGTATGATGATTTGAGAAGTGGCAAAAATCTGAACAGCAGATGTCACTAGATAAAGGTGGCGCTACCGCAACCTAAAGTTTTTGTGTTTGTTAAATCAAATGCATTTCGATGGAAACTGCATGGCGTGACTGCAGCGGTCGACTAACGACCTATCGCGACATTACCTGTCGTCACGGCGTGACACATTTTTTAGTGCGTGTAACATAAATTACTATCACGTCCCGATGTTGTATGGGAAATGGTTCGGCATGCGTTCCTTATTTCTAGAGAGTTTAATGGATTCATGGATAATTGAGCTATAAATTCGAACGTGATTACCACATTAAAACCAATTGAATTCGTGTCCGACAATTAGCGGGTTAAAAACAGATTTTGCAAAACGTCGGTTTTTGGGGGCTCCGTTAGCGCGAAGAAAAATGTTATTGCAATCAAAGTGGTGACGGTGCGTCAAGGAATGTTCCAAAATTAAACTGAGCGTTGACAGTTGAGTTGGTTTCTTATTAGTTATTTTTTAAGCGCTGGCAACTGGAAGGAGCATACAGATTTATCGTTCACTTTTTAAATAAGGTTGCGGAAGCTGGTTTTTTTCCGCAAAATGGTTATTTCCAGTTTTTGTTGGCAATTTATCTTTTGGACGGATACCAAAAATTTATTCCGAGTATTGGCGTAGGTGTTAAGATGATTTCTTTCGCCCTTGTCGCGTAGAGAAGACGTCGCGACGCGCAGGATGTGTGTAACTATAATATTTTGGCGGAAGTGGGAAGCACGGTTCTTATAATTTTGCGGTTGCCACAGATAAAATTAGCTACGCCAGCCATACAGAAGGCAGGATATGCATTTATACCTTAAAGTGGTCTCTCTATCTATTCGTCACTTCCTTTAATTTCCAAATTTTAAAAGCATTACACCGGAATTTAAAAATAGTAAAGGGTCGAAATCATCGGAAGTATTATTGAGGCAGACTAGGCGATCGACATTTTTTCGAAACTGAAGGGAAGTTATAAATAATAAGTACATCGAAATGAAGAAAAGAATGAGCCGAAGGCTATAATTATAGGACATCACGATCGAAGACCCTCCGTAATTATAATCCATTAGCTGCAAAACGTCTTGTCTGATTTGAACAAATGACCGCTTGTAATATTACAAAATTACACATTTTCTTGTACTTGTCACATAAATAACACAAAAATAGAAGATTAAAATAAACACTTTCTTCCTATATCATTTAGCGGTCACCTGCATTAGGTAGTTCCGTGCCAAAACGCTTTTCTAAAAGTATTTTTTCACTAATTTAACCAATGCAATGGTGCTCCTCAAGGAACCATATTTACGCCTCTATTTTTTTACATCTGACCTGAAGATGAAATATATTCATGTCATTTAAATTATGTAAAATAAATCTTTTGCAATATCTAATTAGATATTACAAAATCCCAACCACAAAGATATGAATCGACCACGGTATGTGCTACTAAGCTTCCAATAACGACACGCGCTGCCGCAATTAAAACAAAAAGAAATAGAGGGCATTCCACACATTTTTGTATCACGCCCAGAAGAATTTGGCGAATTTTGATTGACCACACTTTTGTGTGCTTACTCAGCACCCTCCGCACATAATTTGCGCTCCTCCGCGCCGGTTTCCCAGAATGTATGAAACACAGGCGAGGCGGAAAAAAAAAATTAATCCACTTCTCCGGAATTAATCGAAGAGTTCAACGTTTTCAAGCAAATGATTCATCATACGTTAAACTAATTAACCATTTCCCATCGTACACAAGGAAATTTATTGTTTATTCATTTAAATATGCGCTATGATGCTATATGCAGCTTATACCGACGGTATAATGAGGATGTTAAAAATCGCATATTCTACAATAAAAATGAATACGTTTTTTTATGACTACTTACTTACTTTGTAATTGAAGTTAAATATTCTTATGTTTATTTTCTAATGGCTTAAGTATAGCAGCGCATCCGGTTCCGGTGGGCATGTGGATAATATTTCCGCTCTAAACCGGCGATTGATAACCTTTAATGAGTGTTTATGCTGGATTTTTTTAAAAGGGAAGATTTATTTTTTCACCCTAGCTTTGTTTTAACTGTAGGTACGCCCCTCAATTCTGCATTATGTGTAGGGTTCTCGTTTTTCATTTGTCCTCATTGGTTTTTCTCAAACTGACGTGTATTATGAGTTCAGAAATATAAGTAATTGTAGATTGCCTTTATGCGCAGTCAGGTTTTGCGAAAAAAAAATTTGCCATTCAGTGGACTTTCTGGAAACACCCTACGAAGGGAGGGGGATTAAAGTCTCCTTCAAAAGGTGTTATCCATTAACCAAGCAACTTCCTCAACTCAAGAGAAAGACGATAGGGCTTGCGATCGTCCTGATCCCGGATCCGCATCTTTATAACCCCCTAAACGATCGTTCCTAATCTTTGGCTTTATCCGTTTGGAAACGCGGGTACCTCTTAGTAATGGTCTCGGGGTGGTTTGTAACGAAGCATCCATTTTCCACCTTGAAGTCTTACCGATCACTCTGTAGATGAACACCCTGTATCTAGAAGCGTTTTAAGTTGGGTGCTTCGTTACAAGTGCCATGTCGAAAGATAGAAGGTATTTAATTTAATTTCTAGGGTGATGTTCCAGCCGCCACTACCGACAAGGGCAAACTAATATTTTAGAATTTCAGCTCCATTTAGGCATTATTAGCAGGATTACATTGATTTTGATTGATTTTTTGATTGTAACCTTATTTTTTTACTGTTTTTAGGTAGTAGGCCATGGATTCATGCAGATTGTGTTTTGTTAACTGTAGTTCACGGACACCAATCAATAAAAATGGCCGACGATAGAAACATGTCACTACAACACTTTGATAAATATGATATAATATACAGGGTGAACGATACGAAATGTTACCAACTTCACATTGGTCATATCTGACGAGCTTTTGAAGTACAACAGTTCATGGTCTTGTTTACAAGCTTCCGGAAGTATGTCAGTGAAATAAAAAATATCCGAAATGGAATTCAAACGTAATGTAACCGTTATATTTTCCTAAAAAATCACAACCACTTACTTTTGTTGACCATCACATTGTGCAAATGAATTCTATTGACTGCCCAAGAATTTCATAGATTACGAGTTCCAGAGACTACAAACGATTTCTCCTGACTGTTTTATAACTTTAATATGGATTTGTATCTTATATTGATATTCTTATACAATATACAGGGTCTCTGATAAGTCTGCAAACGTTCGATTCTCGAGGAAAATATACAAGATACCAAAAAAATTGTATACAAAAGTTTTGGGGTTCTTCGTCTACTAGGCAGTAATAAGTTTAATTATACAGGGTTGGTCATAAAGGCGTGGTACACCAAAATTGCATTTTTTTAAATGGAACACTATGTATATCATTCTATATTTTCTCTAAGCCCGTCGATTATTATTTTTTAATGAGGTTTTTTAGCGCATTTTTGAAAAAAATACGCTATTATATTCGTTATGGCTGGCAGGCCGGCTGTCCGCGTTAGATCTCAACAACTACAATAGCTACAGAATTCAAATTTTCAGTAAAAGCTTTCTGCTATAGTGTAGATGTGCAGGCACTAGTCTATTTTGAGTTAGATTACTTGTGAGATCGATAATTGAAGAAAATAATTTCGATATGGGTTTCGGAGGTGCTATAATTTTACCGTTAGATAGCGCTACCAGTATAAAAACTTATTATTTACTTTGTGATTTGTTTTACAAAATGAAGACGTACCGTCAATTGAAATTAAATAAAATTAATTATTTAACGCAGCCAAAATTACTCGTGAGATCGATAATTTTAAACTTCGCTAATAAAATACTGACCTGCATTACCAAAAATGCGCTTTAGTCATGCATATGCTGATTTACAACTTGTTTTTTTATTTTTGTGGAAATGCGCTAAAAATATAGGGGTAAGGCTGTCTATGGGTCATAGCAAGCTGAACTGACAAAAAATAATATTCCGTTATATTAAAAATTGATATGCTTTCTTAGGGTCCCCTAAAGGTATGTTTTCATTTCCGAAAGGAAATGAATAAATTTCAATGAGTTACAAAAGCAATCCAATCCATCCTTTATAGGGATAATCTTTCATGAGATATAACAGTAGCACTGTTAAATGACCAATATCTTTGATTTTCCAGGGTAGGTATACATATAGTAAGTAAATTGGTTTATTGGTTTTTCAAAATGATTTTCAATCACTGATACCAACTATGAAGTAATTCGCAGCATATAGTTTTTCAAAAATGTGTTTTGAAAAAATGTACTAATTCTACCTAAGAAAGTGATCAGACTATATTTGGTTTTATGAACAGTTTTCCAGAAACCCTCTGTCAGTGAGCATTCCCATTAAAATATGGACACCCTGTACGTTACTACAAAAATTCATATGGATTAAGTTATCCTATTACAAGGAATTTACACAGTTTTTAAATTATCAGAATTAGTTTTATACCGTCAATTTTTTCAAATAGAATCCTAGTGGTTCACCTAAATATTTTTAAGCGCCCTGTATATATATTTTTTTAATAACTCATTTTCTAATCCACCATTTAATGAAATCATTTTTTTCTGTTTATTGAACAAATCGGGTTAATTTGACCAACCTTGCATAAATTACAGAAAACAACGTCTACAGAATCCAAAAATGTAAAACTATCCAGAGTGTACCGTTCGAATTTTGAAATTGTTGTTCACTGTGGCACAAAAATAATATTGCGATTCCTAACTTGTAGTACAGAACATACAAAAAATTCCTAAAAAAAATCTTAAAGTAACTTACTTTCCTCCATTGGGTGCAACTCCTGGCACCACAAGAGTTTGTAACTTACACTTGAAAGTTGAGAACCGGAAACGCATCACAAATTTAGCAGCAAGTTTTATTTCAATGTGAGTGTTTCAATTTAGACAAGTAAAAGGGTTTTCGCCCTGTAAGGCGAGTAACTTTAGCGCATTTTCCATGAATGATCAGTACTTCCCAAAAGGCCATATAACTCTCGCCAGGAAAGATTGCCGGTCACAGCACACCTTGTGTCGATTTACAATCTGTTTTTCTTTAGGTGCGAGCGACTTCCGAAATAGGATCGTGCCAATGTTGAACGAAAAGTCTTTTTGTTTAACATTGAGACGATACTATCCCGGGATCAAGTGTTCTATGACCGGCAATCTTTCCTGGCGAGAGGTTTAGCTATGTGCGCTGTGATTTTCTTTACTAGAAGCATCTATGGTTAAAATTTCAAAGAAATATCTTGATAAATAAAGAAGTTGGCACTGACTGCGCATGCGCACATCTAATTTTTGCAATATCAGTTATGTTTGCCTTTAACAGAATCAAATGTGATTAAAATTTCAAAAATATATCTCGATGAATAACAGTTGATATTGTGCATTCTGCGCATGCGCGCATTAATCTGATGTTTACAATATGCAATACGTTTGCTTACACTAAAACCAACTTTGGTTAAAATTTTTACTATATGCGATATATTTGCCTTCACCAGAATTATCTGTGGGTAAAATTTCAACAGAATATATTAATAAATAAGGAAGTTGACATTGCGCAGTCTGCGCATGCGATGCGCAGTTTAATTGCCAAGATTTTCTTTGGCTCAGGTGCTAGAGCTATACGCTACCGAATGCAAAAAGAACGTACTTAATATCTTGCAAACTGTAACAGCAGGTAAGGCCTCGGACAGACGGACGGACAGAGAAAGTGGCTGCAATAGCGCACCCAATTTCGCTAAAAAATATATAAAACTCTGAAAAAGTGCAAAAAACTGCTAGCTCACAGACTGCAAAACGCCTAAAACACTCTGAAAAGCGTTCGCGAATCTGATAAGTCTGAAGAGCTTTGGAAGACCTAGAACGCTTTAGAAAGGGCTTACAAAATTCTGAAACATGTATAAAATGCTCAGGGATTTGGTGAGGGCCTAGGTTTCGGAAAAAAAACCTACAACATTTTGGTAAGACGTTGAACATCTCTGGAAAGTGGTTTTGAGCCTCTAGCATCAGCATTTACAAGACATATTTGTGCGCATGCCTGTCTTACAAAAGGTGTCCACTTCAGTTGGATCTACACTCCAGTAGGTACACCAGTTAGTACAAGTACAAGGCTAGTCGAAGGAGAAGAATAACATCAAGTACAAGGTGGGTACGTACAAATATAATTCTTCGTGATGTTTACGTTGTGTTATGCTCCAAAATACTGCAAAACTGTAATATCGGGTACAAATATGTTGTGATATGAAATGAATTTATTTTAAACTAAAATATTATTTAAAATAATTGTTTATGTAACTGTTCCATAAATTTTATTCCACCACAGCATAAACCATGAGCCCTGGAGTGACCTTAACGGCCGAACTTCTGTGGATTGGTTTTGGGTTGAGGTTATCGAATTCCATCCACTTCCCGTCTCCAGTGGAGCATATCGCTGTATAGTGTCCCGACAAAGAAACATCATTTCTTGTTAGTGGTCTGCAGAATTTAACGATTCCACTTAGAGTGTACTGTCGACCACAAATTTTGTATTGCTGCCAGTCTGTTCATCTGTCTGTCAGTGTGTACTTTGTGTAGAAACGTCCGATCGCTTTGAAAATTGATACACATGTTCTTCAGGATATAACATAGGTCGCAATTGTTTTTCGGCTACGTAGACCAACGGGCCAAAAAGTTACAGCCCAAACCTCCAAAAAGGGTTTCTTTTATACCTAACTCTTGTTACAAAGAACATATGAATGTCCGGTTTTCTGTGTTAGTAAATATTCCTTAAACTTCAGGTAACTATGCAGGTATTGCGCACGCGCATTACAACTTTTATATTTGCGCAATCCTAATTTTTTATTTGGTAAAATATTTAAATTAAATTCTGTATCTAGGCACCTCGAATAAAAGTGAAACTAATGCCAATACAAAAAATTTGTTTTACAAGCTATGCTGATCAGGTGGGACAGAATCAACTCCTTAGGACAGAGACTTGCTATAACTAGACTGCGCTTAACGTATCTAAGGTGTTGTCGACACGGTATGCAACACACAATGCACCGCGGGGCAAAAATCGCTGAGATGATATGCAATACAATGAAATAAGCTGTTATTTTAGATGTTCCGTTCATTAATCATTCTCGTGATTAGCTCGAATTAGTGAACAAATAAATTTCTGTTGAGAATAAACCAATAAACTTAGGTTTAACTTGTGCCTATCAACATGTACTCTGTCGATAAATTTTTTAATAATATGCTGATTTTCAACGGATAAAAGTTTAAAGGGCTAATGGATGAGAGCCATTCGAAGAGAAAAATTTACTCCCACCATAGTTCATTTGCGGGGAATGAAGCCGATTTTAGAAAGATACCTACGAAGGTGTTAAAAAATAATGTAATACCGAGCGTTTTCGACTTTCCTATTCACTTAAAATAACGTAGAACTATTATTCGACATCCTTTACCAGCAAGACAACGGCAATACCTATTTGCCTATTAGGTATAGACGTAACTAAGTACTTACTGGTACTAAGTATATTTCAGCTTTTGTTACAAGAAAAATAGCTAAGTCTGTTAAATGTTCCATATGTGCAGATGCGATATTCGCATCAGAGAGTCATTCAAAGCTTTTAACTAGAAAAAATCGTGGAGGATTGTTGCACGTATCAAGCGATGCTTTAAAAATTTGCCAAATTGCTGAAAATGTGTTCAGGTTTTTCATTCAATCCACACCACACCGCGTTGTAAACAAAATGGTTATCAGCAGTCTAAGAAAAATAAATAACAGTTACAGCCCATTTGGGTTTTTGGATAGGCATATATTGAAACAAAATCCGCTAAATAAACATATCTTACTACTTACATTTTTAGTTTTAAGAGTATATTTTCCCATACGTGTTCACCACCAAAATACACATATAAATCAAATTAGGACTAGAGTAAGGCAGTTGTATACCAATTTAGTTCAAATAAAATACCAACAAATTCGATTAAAACAGTTAACAGCTATATGTTATCTTTTTTTGCTACTAAAATTTAGAATAAACATGGCTAAAGCAAGCTGCCGAACGTACGTCTGCCCCGCGATGAACAGTTGGTTGCCTAATCTATCTTGACAACAGGCGTTTATAGTAAAATCTACGTTACGCGCGGTCTAGTTATAACAAGTCTCTGCCTTAGGATGTATTGTAAAAATGATGTATGTGTGAAGATCTCGAGGATCGTTTGGTATTCAGTTGTATCGGATTTGTGAAATATAAGTTAAGAGTTTAAATTAATTGGGGGAAAGCCCGTTGAGGGCCCAGAACAAGAGAGGGACATTAAATAGACAATAAATAAATAATTTTTATTTATCCACTATATCTCCGAGAGGGGCAAAATTAAACTGATCTCATTGATGAAACAATGTTTGTTAGGATTAAAAAGAGTGCTACGTGTGAAGGGTCTATAATAAGCCTATAGTATTGGGAATTATTCGCCGTAGACGTAAGTTCCTAGGTAGCTGTCAATCTGAAGCAAGTTTTTAGTTTTTTTTTGTTGCAGATGAGAGTACTATCTGCTTAACTAAAATAGGTCTATTATAGCCTATAATGTTGTGATCTGAATTTTTCATTTTTTGAGTTTGAGGCTTTTCAAAATTTTCTGGGTTGCGTCCCGAATTTCCAGTACCTTGCTAAATATTTGTATGTACTTTGCAGAGTTTTGTAGAGCCAGTCAGAGCCTTATAGCGCATTCTATCACCCTCTAATTTTTTTGAGTTGAGCAAAGAGATCTGAGCATAGAAAATTCTACAAAGGCCCTAGAGAGATCTGAAACGGGACAAAAATGGTCAACAAAATGTACCCTTCTCGCTTGAAACTAATGATGTGGGAATTTTATTTTGTTTTTATGTATACCCTGAGGTCCGTGGTGAACAATTATAGTATTTTATTTGTGTTGCCAACCTGGGATTTACCAGAGCCACTTTCTTGAGCTTACCGATACACCATACATTTCTTTGGCAGAGATGATACCGATCTACTATCCTTTCAACCTCAAAAACCCGCAAGCGAAAGAACGTGATCATTTAATTACTACCAGTGGTGGTCTAAATTGTCAGCAATTTGTAATACATACCTTGGCATTAGGATTTTGATTTAGATGAGGAATAAGCGAATGTATCACATCAAAACCGTTTTTAATATTATATCTTCGTTTTTGTTCCGCATGGATATGTCCCACTCGACGCTGATCTTTGTGAACCGAGTCTGGTGTGGATGAACGTAAGGCACCTTGTGGTGATGTCGGACAGGATCCTATTCCCTGCGAACTGCCGGGACTTGGCGAGTTTGACGGAGTTAACGAGGTTAATATAATCTGCGTAAATTTCATGTCAAATTAATGGTGTCTCCTACTAACTAATCCTTACCGAATCACTAATGGAAGACTGAGATGAATTCATTGATAAAGGAGTTATGAGTAATGTAGCTGTTTGTGCTTGTGACACAATTGACATTGATGCATTTTCCTCCTTTATATGTATACTTGTACCTTGTAGCGACAACGGGTCGGATAGATTATGACTTGGAGCGAATAAATTATTCGGCGCGCCTGCAAAAGCAAAATTTTGCAAAAAAATTTATAAAACTGAGCGACTTACTATTGGTTAATAACTGTGTAAGTAGCATACTATTAGCTGGCGTAACTAACTGGGGATCACTCATGGCACTTAGAAGGGGGGGTCGTTTAACAGTTTCACGTGATACGGACGATGACCGTCTTCTGTCACTTTTATGCGTCGACCTAATACGATTTTCTGTTTTTATTTCTGGCTGTGTGCAAATAAAAATTAACAATTCATAGTTAGTACTCAACCTTACCAATAATGCACTATCGATCGTTGAACCGCTTGCAATTAACGAAGATGCTGTGTTTTGATGAGGTCGTGATGTAGCTTTAAAATTAGACGAATTTTGCGATGAAAATTTCAGGTTTGGTGTTGTAGACGCAGGTGAGGAGAACTTGTAACCCCTGGAAGTGCTTTGAGATGCACTGGATGATTGTGGGAGTTTGAACGTTTGCTGCGGTGATACTGAAATGTTACTACCTTAGCATCAAAAGGAGATGAAGTAATATACTTACATTGCATTCTATTGTCTATCGCGCACACATCTGGAACACCATAATTCTGATACATCGTATTATCGCTGGTTCGATTATACACAGATGTTATCGGCATCTGATTAAGCTTTTTGATAGATTTTTCCGTTTTTACTTCGATTGGATATGAAGACTGTTGCTGTTGAGCTGCATACACTTCCACGGGATGAATCATGACATCGTTTGGATAACTTTGCAGTTGTTGAGTATGAGTCTCTTGCTTTTCCAAAGTAACAGGAGGGACCGAGTTGTATTGTTCCAAAGCTGGTGATGTGTTTGTTAATGTGTTTATCTAAATTGAAATTTCATTGTACAAACTACCCCAAAGAGACATAACAAAAATTAGCTAAATATAAGCAACATGTGAAAAGGTAGCTTGTTCGATTTGCACTTATATATCATAAATCAAAATAGTTCACCATTGTCATTTTCACTTCTTTATTCAGATATCTAACAACTAATAACTCATAGATCCAGAAACCATGGTATCATTCGCAGAGAGTTTAGACAAGAATCCTGAATTATATAAAAATGAATCTTTGACCTAATATTAATCCTTTTGGACTTCCCTTAACAGGGAACTAGCGAAACGTAACCATGACATAAACATTTACTTAGTTTTGCGCATGCGCGCACGCAGCTTACGACAAGCTAAAGGTAATACCGCACTAAGCAAAACTGCACTGCAGTGACACTGCAAGATTTTTGTTCAACAGTCATCAGGTGTCTTTTGAGCAAGATGGCTGAAATTAAAGTAAATCTTCCTCGTCGAGGAACAAACGTCTGTTCTTGTATCTTGTATGGCAAACACGAATGAAATATCACTGTCGCGCTGTTTGCTATACCGCACTAATGGCAGTAGAACTACGGCACGCCACGGCGCGGCAGAGTTGGTGAAAAAGTCAACTTTGTAATTCAGTGCCATGCCGCGTGTCTGCGTCATGCTACGTCGATTCGCTGTAGTGGAGTTCCGCGTAGTGTGGTCTTACCTTTAATACAATCGAGCGATGTGCTTTTATTAAGAAGTGATTCTGCTAAAATATCAGATAGCTCCACTAATAAGAAACGCAGCTTTTCTGCCAGTAAACTTGCTATCGAATTTCTATTTAACTGGCCACTGCACTTTCCGCCCATTACCCTAATCCTAATTTACATTTGGCAAGTTTACTGTAGGATCTTACTTTCGGCTAGTAAAGTTGCCAAGTGTAAATGAGAGGAAAGTGCACTTGCCAGTCACTTGCTACTTGCCCGCAAGGGGCAAGTGAAGTTGAAGACCTGTCTAGTTTGGTGGCCGACTTGCCTGTGTGGTCTGTCCAATTTATGTAGAAGTCCAGTATGTGGGTATCAAAAAGGGGTGATCGAATGCAAAAGGTGGGGTAGTAACGATTTTTTTGTATGTTGTTAGGCTTGGGGCCCTAATAATGAAAAGCCAGGTTTTCGACCTCGAGGCGCATGCGCTCGAACCGCCATCTTGGATTTTAGGTACAAAAATTTGATTTGTTGATAATAACTCACAAACGACAAAAGATGTTATAAGTATACAAAGTTAAAAAGGACAAATTTTTCATTATTCCATTATTCTATTATTCCAAAATTTTTCATTAGAGCCCCAAGCTTAACAACATATTAAAAAATCGCCACTACCCCACCTTTTGCATTCAAAAAACCCTCACTAACTATATAGTTTCAGTGTAGGTGCTGCATAGAACAATGAAGTGGAAGAGTGACCAAATCAAAAAGTTTTTAAATGTGTATGAGAAATATGAGGTACTTTGGGAACTAAGAAAAGGAGACCACACGAATAAGCTAAAAAGGGACAATGAGAACAACTATTAAAAGAAGTGACAGAAACAGAAAACATTCTGTGTACTGATATTAGTCCTCCAGGAAAATTGGACTTTTTCCTAAGAAAATCGTTAATGGAGCTTTGCCAAGTGGATATGTTAAAATGGTCTATAACAAATACAAAAAAAAATAAGTTCGTGAGCAGGGGAATGAGACTAAGTTTTTGGAGAGAATGAAAATGGGTGAAAATCGTATGACAGCAATTTCCGGCAAAAGTTGAGATTAGAGGCAAAAGTTTCAATGAAAATGTTGTAGATCGTGAAAAACTCACATAACCTCAACATAACCAAAAAAATCGCGGAAAACCTGGTTTTTTATTGTTCATTTCCGCAAAAATGATTTTCTTTTAACGAGACTTGGTTGAAATATACAAGCCCTAATACATAAATGTTCGGACACTCAAAATTTAAAAAATATTATAACTTAACATGTTTTTTTATTATTTTTTTCCTACTATAGTTATAAATTAAACATATTTAGTAACTGTCATTTTATATTTTGTTGCAAAATTAATTAATTACAAATGTCAAATAACACAAAACACAAAAAAATTAGAATTTAAAGGGACACAAAAATGTTCGGACACCACCCCTTAATAATGAGTTACATCCCCTTTGACTTTAATAACAGCCTGGATTCGTGTAGGCATGGTCGTCATAAGAGCTTTACATTGATCCGTGCCAAAGGTATCCCAAATCACTTGTAATTTTTAACTCAAAGAAGCAATATTGCGTTGCGGATGAATACACAAACGTTGCTTCATTTTATGTCACCTCTAAAACACTATTATTATGGTTTGTAACCATTTCTTAGTCGTTTTTTGCTGTGACAGGATGCTCCGTCTTGTTCAAAAACAAAATCTGCATCAGGTGAAAATGTCGCAAGTGAAGGCAATCAACTTTGTTCTAAATTCGCTTGATATTTCTAAGCATAAACATTACCATTTGTAAAGTGCAATTGTCCCAACCCATTTGCAGACATACTGCCCCACATCATTACCTACACCACTGGGGAATTTTACAGCACGCTTTAAGCAATCTTTGTGAAATGCTTTGTTTTCCGATTGGATAACTCTTTCTCGATTATCGCCTGCACTGATATCAAATCGAGATTCATCACAAAAAATGATTTTTTTCCAGTCTTGGTAAGACCACACATACCGTTCCCGAGCCCAAGCCAACCTCTTCTTTATTGTTTTTCTGTTTTAAAGATTTTATTCTTTCGCCTCTTTAGAAAAGTATTTTCTAAGGCTCACTAATTTTAATCTCAAGATCCACTTACTTTATAAAAATGTAAACCTGATTTGTGGATCCACCTTTGACAGGTTTAGCGAGAATGATGAGCATTTGTTACTTCGTTCCATTTTACCCGTTTACCGTAAGATTCCGTACTGTGTCTCTTCGTTCAGATTTGCAAATGGTTATCAGCGCTCCCTGCATTCTAGGGGTAACTGTTGGCCGTCTTTGTGGTAATGAAACACATTATTTATTGCCTCATTCTAATCTAGTTTGTAATGTTATTTTAATGTCATTTCCTATATTGTCATTGCCAATAATTTTGTTGAATAAAACCGTTTATTCTAAAGGTTTTATCTATATCAATTTATTCAACAAAATAAAATAATGGAAAAGTTTCTGAAACCCATTCGATTGGATATTGATCCATCAGTTAGTTCCGCCTCCAAGGAATGGGAGCACTGGCTCCGAACCTTTGAGAACTTCCTCTTGGCATATACACCGACCGAAGAAGAAGATTTGCTTCTTTTTGCACCCAGTAAGTTGAATTTGCTAATCAATCATGTGTCTTCAAGGGTATACTCATATATCAGTGAGTGTTCAACTTATGACGCTGCTATCAGCGTACTAAATACGATTTTTATCAAACCTAAGAATATTATCTACGCCAGGCACATGCTAGCTACTAGAAAGCAACTTAATGAGGAAAATATCGATGCATACATACAGGCCTTAAAACTATTATCTAGAGAATGCCAGTTTCAAAGCGTGGACGCCGAAACTAATCGATCTGACAATATACGTGACGCATTTATTTCGGGAATCCAGTCAAATAAGATAAGACAGCGATTACTCGAGAATCTGACGTTAACCCTCGATGAAGCGTACAATCAAGCATTATCCTTAGAGATGGCAGAGATTAATTCCCAACAATACAACGTTATTGGCTTAAACGCTGTTCAACAACTTGGAGGAGGAGTATCACAGCCTGAAGATCAGTGCGAGGAACATACCGTCGCAGCTTCGCCCTCTTACAAGAGCTCTTACAAAAATAAACGAAAATGTTTCTTTTGCGGAAGTGGACGCATTCATCCCCGAAAGGAGTGTCCTGCTGTCAACCAATCCTGTCAACTTTGTGATAAGAAGGGACATTTCGCGATAGTGTGCCGCAGTAATAAGCCAAATAATGCTGCAGTTTTGGAACGAGGAGAAAATACTTCAGCATGTATAGGTATTGTAGCAGCTTCTCCCAGCTCTTTAAAGAAAGCAACTGTAATAGCATATATTCAAGGAGTCCGAGCTGAAGCACTGATTGATACAGGTAGTAGTTTGAGTTTCATAGATGAATCGTATTTTAATTTGTTACGACTTAAAAAGAAACCTAGTAACCAATGTATTTCAATGGCTTCAACCTCTCTAACATCACAAGTTGCAGGAGAAACCTGGGTATCTGCTAAAGTCGGCCAGTACGATTATCAAAATTTACACTTACTGATAGTGAAGGATTTGTGCGCTGATTTAATTATAGGTCACGATATTCTTAAAAAGCATTCTTCTCCTGAATTAAATTTTGGTGGAACGAAAGAACCTATCAAAGTGTGTGGAGTTGCGGCAGCTTCTGTACCTGCGGTACCCTTATTTTCAAATATTTCTTCTGATTGCAAACCTATTGCTATAAAGTCTCGAAGGTATAGCGAAGATGACAAGAAATTTATAAAAGAAGAAATACGAAAACTGTTGATGGAAGGGATCATCGAAGAAAGCACCTCTCCCTGGAGAGCTCAAGTTTTAATTACGAAGAATGCAACTCATAAAAAGCGTCTTGTAATCGATTATTCACAGACAATAAATAGGTATACGCTGCTGGACGCATATCCTCTTCCAAATATGGAAGAATTAGTATCTAATATATCGAATTATTCTATATTTAGTGCAATCGATCTGCAAAGTGCTTACCATCAGATCCCAATCTTATCCGAAGAACGACTATATACTGTTTTCGAAGCGCACGGAAACCTCTATCAATTTCGCCGAATTCCGTTTGGTGTAACTAATGGAGTGTCAAGTTTTCAAGGAGTTCTTGATTGGATCATTAGAGAGGAAGAATTGGAGGGAACATACGTCTATTTGGATGATATAACCATTTGCGGCAAAACTTTACAGGAGCATGACAAGAATCTCGAGAAATTTATGGCAGCCGCTTCCAAATATGGGCTGACTATTAACAAAGAAAAAAGTAAGTTCTCTCAAAATGCAATTAATATCCTGGGTTATCATATAAAGGATCATGTAATCAGACCGGATCCCGACCGCCTTCGACCACTTATTAGTATGCCGCCGCCCCATGATTTACCTTCATTACGAAGAGTTATGGGTTTGTTTGCCCACTATAGCAAATGGATACCAAGATTTTCGGAAAAAGTTCACGCCTTATCAAACACAAAGAATTTTCCATTAGGGAACGAACTTGTACAACGCTTTGAAGAGCTCAAATCTGATATTGCAAAATCAGCTATTAACGCTATAGATCATAACGTGCAGTTCACTGTCGAAACAGATGCTTCGGATCATTCCATAGCGGCAACCTTATCCCAGGCTAACCGACCGGTTGCATTTTTCTCAAGAACACTAAATAAAAGTGAACACAACCACGCTGCTATAGAAAAAGAGGCATATGCAATTGTCGAATCGTTAAAGAAATGGCGTCATTTCCTCATTGGCAAACCATTTCGTCTTATTACTGATCAACGATCTGTATCCTTCATGTTTAATAATAAACTATCAAGTAAAATTAAAAACGAGAAAATACAGCGCTGGCGTCTGGAATTAGCGCCATTCAAGTATGATATTGTGTACCGACCAGGAAAGCAGAATGATGTTGCAGATGCATTGTCGCGTGTTTGTGCTAATATGCAGACTCGCTCTGATAAACTCATTTCTTTACATGACGCATTATGCCATCCTGGTGTTTCGAGAATGACACATTGGGTGAGATCGAAAAATTTGCCTTTTTCTGTAGAAGAAATCAGGAAAACGACTAATTCATGTCGCGTCTGTTCAGAAATAAAACCTAAATATTTTAGGTCTGCTACGCCTGGTCCTGGTTTGGTAAAAGCTACCTCGCCATTTGAAAGATTAAGTATTGATTTTAAAGGACCAGTTCCTTCTAATACGAAGAATAAGTATATACTCACTATTATCGATGAATATTCACGTTTCCCATTTGCCTTCCCATGCGCTGACATGAGCTCTAAGACAGTAATCAAATGTCTTAATGACATATTTATGCTATTTGGTATGCCGTCTTATCTTCATTCAGATAGAGGGACTTCATTCGTTTCTTCGGAGGTAAAAGATTTTCTAAATTCACGAGGAATAGCTACAAGTAGGACTACCCCGTACAATCCTCGGGGAAACGGTCAAGTTGAACGATTAAACGGAACCCTTTGGAAGACAATCCTGTTGGCATTACGATCAAAGAACTTATCAGTAGATAATTGGGAAACAGTATTATCACAAGCTTTACATTCGATACGATCCCTTCTGTGCACAGCTACAAATTGTTCGCCACATGAGAGGATGTTTAAACATACAAGAAGATCTTCTAATGGGGTCTCGCTACCAACATGGTTGACGAATTCGGAACGAGTTCTAATGCAGAAATTCAATCGCTCCAATAAATACCAACCACTTGTGGAGGAAGTCACACTGCTTCATGTAAACCCCGATTACTCTTATGTTCGCCTTGCAGATGGTCGTGAATCGACTGTTTCAAATCGTCACTTAGCACCATTGAATCAAGAAGGTGAAAGAATTCCGGATATGATCAACATAGAACAGCGAGAAACTTCTGATTCAGACCAATCACCTGTAGAGCAAGTTGGCGAACCAAGATCGTTTTTGGATTCAGAAAGTGAAAGAATAGAACAGCCAGTAACTACTGATTCAGACCAATCGGCTGCAGAGCAAATTGAATCACCATCGAACTTTATTGACGAAGCGATTTCACGAAGATCAGTTAGGGAACGTAGGCTCCCAATCCGTTACAATGATTATATTTTAAAATGATGTGTGGATTTTAATGTCATTTCCTATATTGTCATTGCCAATAATTTTGTTGAATAAAACCGTTTATTCTAAAGGTTTTATCTATATCAGTCTTCCTGTGCTTGTTTCCTGCAACTTCGATTGATGCTGTTTTCCCATACTTTGTTACAATATCTGCCACCGTGGACATGGACAAATTGAACTCTACTAAAGGATTTTCCCTTAAGAAACCATTTTACTATTAATTGTTGAATTTCTTTCCGTGTCGCTTTGCCATGTGCCATTTTTTCTTTTAACAAAATGGCTAAGTGTAGTGACAGGTTATAAAAGTTATTATTTTTTGTTTTTCTCCTGCTATCTAGATCAAACTATCAAATATGTGTAGTGTCCGAACATTTATGTGTCAGTTAATTTCGCCGGTTTTCTCATTTTTATGTTGTGAGAGCATTAAAAAAATTGTTTTTTGCTATTAAACATAAACAATAAACTTATAATACATATTTCTGTATAAGATATTTGCGGCTTTATTGACATGGACCTGGATTTATTTTTTTTCGGTTCTGTTTTAAAAATGCTAGATGTCCGAACATTTATGTGTTAGGGCTCGTAGGTACTATTTTATGATTCGAATAACTACAAATTTTATGAGGTTTCCGAAATATTCGTTTTTTTCGGCAAAAAACTTTTTTCTTCGAATAAAAATTGTCCTTCAGAGATTTATCGTAGGAAGTTCAACTTGATGTCATTCTCTTCGTTTTTATCTATACTTTTTAATGAAATAAAAAAAATTATAGATTAAAGAAGGTCAAGAATCGGAAAGATTCCAAAAACCACTTCGGCAACATTGAATTTTCTAGTAAATGTTGATAATTTGTTTAAATTTTGGAAATTGGTCAAAAACTGATTTCAGCATTTGATTCTACGGGAAAAAAATACAAAAGACACTACATTTCATTGTTTGAACAGAGACTTCGTTCCTTGATAGTATTATTAAGAAACATTGAAATGAAATAATCGAGGAAATAATGTTGTGTGCTGAAATATAATATACCTACTGGAATTTTTGAAAGCAGTATGACCGTTATGTTTAGAATAGATTTTCACCCCTTTTCACGTTCCCCAAAAACTTAGTCCCACTCCCCTGTTCACGTATTTATTTTTTTGTGTATTCGTTAGTGTGCGTTTACAATGAAAGTATACGTAAATATTTCATAAACCGTAACTCGTACATATCCGTATCGTTTCCGTAAATTTACTTCGCTGTTTACAATAAACCAAAGTTCATAGTACAAGTAGTATGATATTTGACCGTACGTAACTTTGAAACATTTTCAACCCTTGCGACTATGCGCAAGACTTACATATCGCTTACATATTCATAATTACATTCATTGTAAACACCCTCGTATGTTTCTATAGAGTTCAACTTTGCGAAATTTTTACGTTTTATGTATTTCTTACGTATACGTTCATTGTAAACGCACACTTATAGACCATTTTTAACATATCCACTTGGCATAGCTCCATTACCGATTTTCTTTGGAAAAAGTCCAATTTGCCTGAACTAATATCAGTACACAGAATGTTTTCTGTTTCTGTCATTTGTTCGTTGTTCAAACGAATTGTGCCGTTTTAGCTTATGTGTATGGTCTCCGTTCTTATGCCCCAAAGTACCTCATATTTCTCATACACATTTAAAAACTTTACTATTTGGTCACTGTTCCACTTCATTGTTTTGGAAAAATTTTAACTAACTTTCCCACTCTATTTACATGCAGAATCTACATACATTTGACAGTCCAGACAGACAAGTCGGCCACCAAACTAGCCAGATCCTCAACTTCACTTGCCGCTTGCGGGCAAGTAGCAAGTGACTAGCAAGTGCACTTTCCGCTCATTTACACTTCCGCCAGTGAACTTGCCAAATGTAAATTAGCCTTATTACAGTCTTGCACCATAAAACCGCAATATTTTAACCATAAATTCCTATAGCGCGTTCGCATCTCTAGATTCAGTATGGGGTCTTATGGACTAATTGCCTCTCTTACTAGTTTGCGTCATTCTTCGATAATACTATCCTTGTTTCTAACCGCATTGATGTCAAATTGACATATGATTAAATGGAAGTATTAAAACAAAACATAATCTCCTTGTGCTGTCATTGTCACGTTTGACAAGCATGTACTGTATGTCCATAAGCACCATATTGAATTTGGAGGTGCGAACGCGCTATAGTAAATAATTGGGTTATAAGGTAGTAGCATGCATGCTACACTTCTCAAGTTTAAGTTTTTACACCTTCAAGGTATTGGATACCTATTGCAAAACATCCAGGTCTCTAGGACAATTCCACTAAAGATAGTTAAAAACCGCAGAAGTGGATTCGGAGGCGGACGGACGGGCAAAACGCAATATATATTTTTTTTAATTAAAAAAATGTGCTAAAAAAGCTTCTCATGATATTGGTCCTTTTTTAAGCCGAATCAATTTCTTTTTGCTTATTTTCGTCTTTTCGAATATTCCAACAACACTTAAAAACCAAACTACTTTTTGACAACGTATTCCAATATAAACCAATAGAAAACGCTAAATTCTAACAAAACATAGGTGGATATGGACCTATCTAGTTTCAATATAAATGTTTCAGCCGTTATCAAAGCTAGCATTTGCATCAATTACGAAATGAAAGTATTAATAACTGAATTCATCATTTAGCTGTGATAGTGGCCATTAGAATCATATGCATGAAACATGTATATAAGAATCGGATTAAAATTTGGAAAAGACGTCCATTATTCTGGTTTTTGTTACAGAATCCATGCTCGCCATTTAGCGGCGATCGTAAAAATAATTCCCAGCATTCTCTCATTGGCACCATTTATGCATAAAAATTTCACCCTAACTCTCCGAGATTGTGATATGGTGGTGAGATTAAAAAAGGACTTTATTTACAATCAACCAATAGTGATGGATCTTGAGGTTAATTTACTCTGCCTTTGTATAATTGCGAAATTTTGCAAACAAACAAGAATTGCAATTCGCGCAACAGTAGAAACAAGCAAGCAATTAAATATACTAGTGAAAAGTTTATACAATTCTAGACAGCATACCTGCATACTATTAGTCGACATAAGATCTAGATCTGTATAGCACCAACTACTACTCGTATGCCTATATAACGGATCACTTCCATTTTCTTCGGGCACGGTGGGAAGTTTTGAGGTAATGAGATCTAAATTACGTTCAGTTAGATCGCGCATTTTAGTGTATAGCCACTTACCTTGCAGTGGTTCAAAGGTATCCATGTAATCCTCCAAACTCGGCTGCAGCGGACCCAAACTGGGTTGAATGAAGTCCGCCAGACCTGCTTTGGCTAACAACATAAATAGAATTATGAAACGTTTAACCTAATTTACACACAAATTTCATTTCCAGTTAATAAAACATACTTATGGTCTGCACCATTTTCTTGTAATGGGTGCCCCGAGATGCAATTACAATTTTTTTGTAAATCCCAACACGACATGTTCAATCAACTATTAGGATCTTACAAATGTTTTCATATAATAATTACGATTAATATAAACACATTATATTTTTAGAAACGTCGCTATTATTTTTAATCGTATAAAGTAATTAATTAATCGTGTTATCAAATGACCCTTGCAAACGATTCGACGTTATGTAAAAAAAATCAAGTTTGGGCTGTGATTTTTTTATATGACATGCGAACGGCACATGATCACCGTTATTGTGAAAACGAATAACTAAACAAGCTCTTACCGATCTCCCTACTATCAGGAAAAACAAATGGTTGACTGGTTATCGTAGAAAATAGTGTATCACTCATAAGTCCTAGGTAATCTTCATCCACCATCATATGCATGCTGTCCGAGCTTTGAGAATGCCAAACTAGAGCATCTAGCTCGCTTAACTGAAAAAAAGCAGAAATAATGTGTACTGTTTTGGTAGTGAGACTTACTGTGTCCATGGATTCTTTTAGGGCATGCCCTAAGACGTGAGTGCGATGGAACATGCGCCATTTCTTATACTCAGCAGTTACCGCCGCTAGTTTTCTTTTCCAATATTTCCCCTCCAAGACAATTGCCTGAAAAAACTATTTTGTCAGTCTCGATTGAGGATCGGATCCGTACCGAAGGTACCTCCGGTTTGTTATGTGTGTCGACGTCCAGAGGGGAGGCAAATTGACAGATGTAGGTATTGACTCTTTTGATAACTGCAACATAAAGGAAGTACTTTTCAGGCTTGTAGAATACAAGAAAAAAATTTATTGTAAGTAATCCGTAGGCTGCTGATTTCATGAAGAGATTTTGGTATGTACCTACATACTTAATTCCATATATAATTGCAAGCAGAGCTGGCGTAAAATGAATAACGCTGCTAAATGCTAATGGAAAAGTTTTGACAACTTTCCATATATTTTTAAAGTTTAAAGTTCATTCTATTTTACTTTTAAGTGAGATTTTCCTAATACCAACCTAAAAAATATAGGTTAGATCGGCGTCTTTCATAACTTGCAATGCAGTTGTAATTTTCGCTCAATAATCTACGCCCATCAACACAAATGATACAAAACCTCGTACAAAACATAACATTAATTTTAAATGTTAAAGGTTGGCAGTCCTAAAATTTCAGCGTGCGAATCAAAAAGTAGAATGTTATTTTACTTTCAAGAAAAGCACCTATTGCGCATGTCCTCGGCTAAGAGAATTTTAACTCTGTAAAACGCGCTTAACTGCATTGTGATAAATTATATCGAATATTTTTACAGTTTTAGGTAATTAGAAAGTGTGTTCTTCTGGGGTACAAATATAATATAATTTTTTACCTTCCTTAGTTCTGTACAGGAATCTGTAATGAACCGTAGACAAATTCATTATCTCAATTTGTAATTCTTTTACTAAAAATGGCCGACTGCTCCGTAAAGAGCGTAAAAGTAGCGACGTAATGATAAGACGTATCGGTAACTGTTCCACAACAGTTGTGTCTTATGGGGGCGCCTCTCTTTCATGACCCACTCTAGATTGCTTAACGACTCGGAAGATGATATTACATTTGAACATGAAGCAAAAAACTACGTTGACATTTAACGGCCGCCTACCACACGTTCAAAATCGATGCTATATAATGCAAGAAGAATCACCTTCCTCCTACCATCCATTCTGGCATATTCACACTTCCGTGTTGACATCCCTAATGGATATATTGCTTCAAGATGGCCTAACTCTCTTCTGACACTCCGCTCTTGAGATATAAGGAATTATAACTGATCACGATAGAGCGTCGAGGAGGGGAGCTGTGGTTGGTAGAAAAACTCCTTTCATTAAAACCTTTCACTAGAGTACCATGAAGGATAAAACCAATTTATAAGCCCCCCCTCCCCTCCCCGCACCATTCACTAACGTCCACAAGGATGTCACAAAAGAAGAATACCTTGCCATGACAACGTTCATTAGAAAGGCGATCCCCCCCCCCCCCCCCTTTAAAAAGTTTTACTTGGCATCACTGCAGGAAATTTGAGCCAAATTCATCGTCGCACGTTATACACATTGTAATTTCTGCCAAACAGGATCTCGGGATATAATGGGGGGTTGAAATCAATAGAAAATCAACAGAAAAGTGAGGGTAGCCCCTGTAACAGGTGGTCGCTTTCAACATTTTTTGTTAAATTTACGAATCTGTCAGTATAAGAAATTTTATACGTGTACTGCTTCATATCCAAAGAGAGGGGCACTAATATACAATAGAATGAAACGCGTTAAGCCGAGAATAAGAGGGCTATGTTCTGTTATACCCTTACCTAAGTAAAAATCAGGTGGGAGAGCGGGAGTCTTACTAAAACTTCCAAACAGAACCCACGCAGGCATTTTAAAATCGCGTAAAAGCCGTATACAAAAGAATCGTTAACCGCGCAACTGAAGATTTATACCACCATTTTCGAGGAATTTATTGTCGTGCGTACTTTATACATACAGTGGTAGCCTCGGTGGTAGCCTTTCGAACAAAGCGTTTCTTATGGAACAAAAGACCTTCATCGTGTAGCGAAAATTAATGGACGACCGATAAACTTTTCAACCGTGGACAGTGCAAAAAGTTACTTTTTTTTCTACGTACGTGAATATTTGCGGATCATTGCACGATCGGATTAAGGATGCTTGTATTCAAATAAATTGTTACCACGAAAGCGTTGGAGTCCAAGGTGCAAACATTTCGTTGCGCTATTTTTGGAGTGGCAAGTTACGTAAAAAAACCAGTTACTAAATCAACGTTATGCCTCTGATGTGTTTATACGAGGTTCTAATAATAGTATATTAAGTAACAAGGGATTAAAAAGAGTTTTTGTTCCTGAAAGAATGGTTTAAAATTCTTGAGGGAACAAAAACTAGTTTAATCCAGTGTTACTATTTTTTCCAATACCGACCGATCTGAATCCATTTCAAAATTAATATGCTATAAAAACTATTAAAAAGTAAGGTAGGCTTTTTAGGGTGTCATTGTTACGCTCGCTTGTTTGTAACTGTCAACAAAAATTAAGAATTTTTTATTTTGGTAAAATCATGCCTGTAAACCCTTCTAAAAATATTGAAGACGAAAGTCACTAATCATATGAAGGCGCTTCTTTCATCCCCTAAGATGTCACTTGCTGATAAAGGTTAGTTTGTGTAAAACATTGCATTCTCATGCTTCCAAAATTTGTGGTTGTAGATTGTGACAATTATGAATATTGGTATGGTTGATATTGATTAAATTTTTTTTTAATCCCTAGGGATTAAAATTACCTATTAATGCACAAAAATTACGGATTAAATTCAATAAAAACGTGTCGGCACTGGAAAAAATTATAAATAAAACGGCAACCGGTAAAAAGGTTAAAGACAATTAATTTGCGCTCTTTTGCTGCAAACCCTAAGTTACAAGGGTAATTTTGGACATTTCCACACTGCGGTACATTGGTAGAGTTCTGGGGGCCTCCCATAAAACTCTAGAGTTTTTGATAAATCTTAGAAAAAGTTCCAAGATATCAAAAAAGGGCCATATTTGAATTCTACATAAAGTAATAAACTAGTACGATTGGTTTATCATGAAAAAATCAGACATTTTCGTTTTTTGGGATAATTTCAAAACTATTAAAGATATTTTAAATTTCTTTTCAGATTCGCAACTTAATCCTCTTAACTAACTTCCTATCTGTTAAGATAAGCGAGATCCCATAGTAGCACTTGAAAAATGGACACCCTGTATACCGATCACCCGCTCGGTTTTGAGCTACATACAAATGTATGTAGGGGGAGAATTAATACAAAGCTTGAATGCACCATAGGCAAACAGAATTAATAGGTTTGCCTTTGATATGTATTTGAAGTTAGCGTTCAACGTACGTTATTGCGCTTGCCTAATGCTAGAAAGAGAAGTAGTATGTTAAACACTAATTTCAAAGACCTCGCCGATCCTTCGCGAAAAAATACATTACTGTTTGCCTATGATGCGTTCTACCTTGTACACACTGTATATCAGGGTTTTAATTTGTATTCTGATGTTCCATATAAGCTTTTCATATGCTTACCAAGTTATACACTGTGTCCAAGATAAGGGTGTCTATCATGGGGATCTCCGAAACCATAGAAGATACGGTGATGGTCAAATTAGGGAAAAGTTGCGCAATTAAACAGTTATTCTCATGCTTTAAAGAAAGCCAGATAATTCCGATTACTCACCCGAAAAACCGAAATTTGCCGATGTGGTTTTTATTTTTGTCTGATGTTATTTGAATAGATACAAAAAAAACAGAAACCACTTTCCCACGCCAAACAAAATAATCCATATAAAATCATATTACCTAAACAGTTATTATAATTTACAGTGAACGTTTGTTCTAATGGAAAATTCCTAACTTATAGAGTACAATGCGCTATATCTGTATTAACCAATATTGCAAAAGAAAAGTATTTGGCATAGTGTAATTAATGAAATAAGAGGAACAACTAACTAAGAAAGAAAGGATAAACGTGAAATATATATTTGTAAGGACACATTTGAGTTCTACGCATTGCAATTCTATCACAGGAACTATAGATAAACTAGAATAAGTTATCAAAGTCAAATATTGGTTTTTAAAAGCTCTTATCATTTATAAAATAAATTTTTATTTGATAGAAACACTCGCACCTACAATGCAATCTTAAATGATAGTGGGAATTTAATATTAAAATATAAATGATAATCTATTAGAAATAAGAATACGTCTTTTTGTCACAGGGGCTATCATTGCATGATAACATCAAAGTGACTGTTCAAAGCGAAATCAGCAATATTGCTAATTTTGCAATTTTTTGATGTAGTGATAATTTCATTAGCATTAGCAATAATGATACCACGTCTTTGAGTAAGTTTTGGGGTATACTTATCCGATTTTGGAATTTTTTTTCAAAACTACCATGAAAGGACGCGCCCCTAAATGGGGGTGCAAATTTCACCACTAACGAAACACGTTGGACCCTCAGTATATTTATTTATTTATTTTATTTTTTATTTTATAGTGGGCGGAGTGTTAGCAATTTGCTACTCTTCCCACTCAACCCAATTTGGAAAAATTGCTTGTTTTGAACCACGCTACCACCCAATTTTTTGTTTTATACATATGTAACACTGTATAATATACATATTTATAATTTTTTTTTCTTTTTTGAATCAATATTAAAAATGTTTGAATTTCTGTAATGTTATATTTTTTAAAAGACAATTTAACCTGCTATCTTTTGAGATTAAAATATACAGGGTGTTCCATTTCAAAAAAAATAAATTAGGTCCGACGACTTTTTTACCTAACCCTGTATGTTATTTTGAAAACTGCAGATTATGCAACAATCATTATAAAGAATCTTTTGTAATAAACATTTTTCTGTGCCTCCTACGAAAATATAGCCTCGTTCTGAAATAGACATTTTTTAATATTTCTTAAACTAACGAATATTTTCATAGCACTAACAATTATGTACTGAGAAAAAAATGTTAAAAATAGGGCAGGATGGTTTAAACTGGTGGCTCATCATTGGAATATCTGTAACGGTTAGAGATACAGTGTACAGGATGAGTCAACGATGCGCGAACTTAATGCTCTGAAAATAAGATAAAATGCTTTTGTATTATGATATGGTTCAAATATTCTCCACATTTTATTGTAAAGCGATGGGGTATACAAGAGGGAATTTTTTTTAAATATTGATTCATGAAAAAAATTTATTCCTCATATTTTTTACTTGCTTTGAAAGTGCCAATAACGTTTCGATTGTTTGTCGTTTGATAGCAATACGCTATCTTGATTATAATGTGATATGATGTAATAACTTTCAATAAAAAAAATTAATTTTATTATTTTTCCAGATTTCTATAAATAAATTTTAGATTATCGAAACGTTATTGGTACTTTCAAAGCAAGCAAAAAATATCATGAAGAATAAATTTTTTTCATAAATCAATATTTAAAAAAAACTTCCCTCTTGTATACTCCATCGCTTTACACCCTGTATTTGGAATTATACAGGGTGCGTTCACAAAGTAAGGCGCTAAAATAGTACATTTTTTTAAATTCCAAACGTCAGTTTATTGTCAAAATTATTACTTAAATTTTAATTCCAGGCTCTATATCTTTTATACTGGGTAAAATAAAAGTCAAATAAATACATAAACTATGAAACATTAAAAAAATATCTTAAAGGGTGTTTTTTTGTAGGTCCAAAGTTAAAAACATCATATTAAAAATCTCACTTTTTTAAGTAGAACCCCCTGTATATTTTTCTATCATCTTTTAGTTCCTCCCAGAAAGTTCAACTTTAGTTAATAATGTCCTATACCTATCTCTGATAGTTTTCGAAATATCTTGGGTGTATTTGATTTACATAATAACGACCATGCAAAAAAGCAATTCTTATCTGCCTCGTCCAAAATGAAAGTCGTATCGATTAATAGATTAATTCGTTTACCATAACAGATACCGAAAAAAGTCTTGGCGCAAAATTATACTAAATGACCGTTGTCATGTTTGTAAAATATTTTTTATCACCAGGGGTATGCTGTATTCCAGTGGCGTATCAAACTTGCGTATTTTGAAATGGAACACTTCATATTTTATTGCAGATTTGGAAAGTACTTATTTTTTTATGTAACATGCTACGCCCTTTGCTGTTATAACCTTTCCTCCTTAAAATTTGAGTTCTTAGAATTTTTTTTTTGAGAGGAATCGAAGATGAAACTTATTTTACCTTCGCACGTCTATTTTTTAAAATAACACATTATAGCTCTAGATAGCCAAAACTACAAAATTTCCATTGATCAAACAAAACCACATATTCCATAATTCGCCTAAAAACGTTCTTTTCCAAGTCTGCCTCGATGAAACAAAAGATGTTAATTGTCACAATTAACAGTAAAGTGTTGGCAGTGTACGATTGTTTTTTAATCCATGTTGTGAAATGTTACCAAGACTTTTTCGATATCTTTTATAAGGAATTAAGATCCGAGGAGTCTTAGATGCAATCCCTGTATACTAATTACAAAATTACTATACCAGCACTAATGTCATGCGTCACTTTGGCAAATATTTCACTGAATACAAAAATGTTACTAAGTACACGTTAAGTATGAGTACAGTGAAAGTGAAAAGTAATATCTATGAATTCCACCCTAAGGCTCTCTTGTTAGGTCCTAAGTTCTGCAAAGGGTCTAAACAGCTCTTCGGTGGCACTAGGATGCTTTTGAAAACCTTGTAGAAGCTTTTTACTGATATGGAAAGTGTTTAAAATGTTTTGCAGACTTATCCGGTATTAAGACATTTGATTGGTTGTATACTGCAGTATGCAGCCAATCAAATGTCAAAATTCTTGTTTAAACTCACATTTGGCAAATAATCTAGGATTTTGACTATAATTCGCTTTCCTGCAACCGGCCGTCAAAGGAAAAAACAAAAAAAACTTCTACCTTAATGTTAAATTAAACACAAATTACCATTCATTAATATTACCTTCAATAAGGAACTTTTTTAACCTACGTCCCACCAGGTAGCAAGTTAAAAAGATCACACAAAATATTTACAAAACTCCTGTACTTATCTGTAGTGCATTGAATCAAGATCAATCAAGATATTTCAGGAACACCTTAAACATTTTCTGAAGTCTTCAAGAAACTTCCATACACCCATATAGATTATAGACACATATAAGTCTTGAGAGCTTTGGACAAGATTTTGGAAGAAATCGAAAGAACACGGAAAGCCCTTGAAGAACATACAATGTGCCTAAAAATACGCATTTTAATGCATATTTACCTCCCATACACAGTTGCCAAATTTCACTCACCTTGGAACAAACTATAATACAATTTGCTGCATTTTTTACGTTACACCCTGTATACGCTACTCTCTTCATTTGAAAAAGAAATGTATACAATTTGTTGAAATTGTGAATATTATGTAACAGAGTAATTAGCATATATAGTAAAATCTAGTTTAATCTTTGTAAATAAGAAAAAAAATGTTAACTAGATCATGATAGAGATTATATTGTGACCCATGTGCCAAATATGTATAACTACAACTTCAGACGACATGCTTCATGGTAAAAGCCCCCTATAGCATCTTTATGGAACTAACCAAATGGTTAGCAAATCTTCCATTAACTGTGTCTATCAAACGCAGTATTATCTTTGCCCACCACCTTCCGGTAATACGCATGCAACCTCTATAGGTAGATGACTGAACCAGCTTGTGCACACTACTCCATTTTTGCAATAATAATAAATACAAAATTGACCAAATGAGCGGTCTCACCCTGTATCTTTACCATAGGACACTGTCATTTTATTAACAATGGTGTAAAATTCCTCATGAAGTAACACTAGCCGAGATGATAAAATAATAACTATAAAGATAATACGTACATTGCATGTGCCAACAACGCCATATAACATTATTTAATCGTATTTTGTCTTTCCAACGTAAACGAATCCCTCTAAACCGATTCCACTTGGGCGACGTAAGTTTTTGTCTACGATGCAATAGGAACGGTAATAAGCGATTAATGAATGTTTACTCACACACCTGTAAGCAATGGACATGCATTGAAATAGCTTCGCTAAGCTTGTATCAATTGTCAAAGGTTGCTGAGAAAACGTTTTCTTCGAAGCGACATCTGGGATTTCGAAGCCAGAATGATCTTGCCTATACATGTCTCGCAACTCGTTAACCTCAGGTTCCGGAATTGGAACCGCAAGTTCGTCATCGTCGTCCTGCTCCTCGGCCTCAAAATGTGATATCATAAAATGTCCGGAGTGTATCGCTTCTGTACCCCGTTGCTCTTTTGTTCCCACTCCCCGCTTGGCGATGGTAAACATTTCGATTGTTTACAACTGATTTTATCATCAATATTGAGACGGAACCTCTCCGCGACACATACGGTTAAAATAACGACACGAAATGGTTTCCGTTCTAAAAGATCAAGTATTGATTAGGGGGTCAATCAAAAATGTTAAGAGCTAGTCAAATTAATAGATTACGTACAATATCCATAAATAACAAATTGATAACAAATTCACATGAACTTCGTGAAAGTACGACGATTCACGGTATTATACATCACTTGTTGCCACTACATCTTCCTGAGAAATAAAATGTAACTACCTATTAAATACACTAACTTTAAATTAAAAAATATACAAGACAAACAAATAATCATATCTATCATATCTCAAAGCAACTTTATTTCTTGCTCTGAGGCTTAAATAATGGTTAAATGAACATGCTTATCAGTGTATACAGTACGATGCGCTTTCAGTTTGCTTACACTTTTTAAGCGAATGAGATAAAAGGATGCTAGAAAATCATAATTTGCAACATCACCACAGCTTATTTAAGTAAGCTGTGACATACATCACTGTACAGGGTGTCCATTTTCTATACTTTTATGGGGTATTTCCGTAACTGTTGTGTTAGTACCTACTATCAAAAAAGTAATAAGGTGCCATAGGCTCTGTTTGGGTTAAACTTAAAAAGGTAATATCAAAATGAAAATATTCGCTCAGTTAAGAAAATACGGGGAAAAATTAAAAAACTGGTCAATTTCAGAATGACCCTATATATTTTCTTAGTTAAAAAAGGTACAGAAAAATGTTTATTACGAAACCTAATTTTTTAAATGGAATGACGCCCTCTAAATTTTAATCTAAAAGGCTAGCATATTAAATTTTCATTTCGAAAATACAACACACTATAGGGTTAATATTCAAAAAAAGTGACTCAAAAAAAACAAAAAAATTTCAAAGCGATTTTTAAATTTAAAAAAAATATTTTTTGAATCTTTTTGAACCAATATTGAATTTTTTTAGTGTTATATTTTTTAAATTATTTATAATAAAATATATAGGGATAGGTTCGATAACTTTTTTACCTGACCACGTATACTTACTTTAAAAACGTCGACGTATTCAACAATCATTGTAAAGAAACGTTTGTAATAAACATTGCCGCAATGTTTACCATAATTATCTAAGTTTGACTCAAAAAGAGCACATGACGCCTATATTACTTTTTTATTACACTAACAATTACGAAGATATCCTACAAATGTGTCGAAAATGTTACACCCTATGGCCTACATGACTGCCAGTGCACTAAAATGATGTATTCGTATTCGCAACAAAAATGTAACTGCAATGGGAAATAAAAATATTTTAGCGCATTTTTGATTCTTAAAAATTATGGGTACCTACTCTTTGCTTATAGTTTCACAATAACTATCGGCCGTTCGGGCGCTTTTTAAAAATCGATCAAAATCTCGGCAACGGAATATCGTGGAACTTTCGGGATTACAGCATTATATTCCGTGTTATTCCTGCATCGGCCGATCATTGGTTTGAGCGCCTTTTATAAATTGATCGAGATCTCGGTAACGGAATGTCGTAGATCCTTCGGCGTTTTAGCATTAATAGATATAGAAGTACATATATGCACAATCGAGTTATTCTTGAGGAACTTAGGCTGAAAGACACTGATCTTATCCACATCAAAAATGCGCTTACGTCTATTGATGGCACATATTAGAGACTCTTTTTAACTTGTTTAATCAGTTTGTACCCAATGCCAACACATCACACAGACGTACATTTTGAATTTGAGGAAAAATTTAAAAATGAAAGAACTGATTTTTTTTCCTTTGCGACTTCTTCCGTCTTTTCGGTGGCTTTAATCTGAATTTTTTTCACCATTACCTACTCCGAGCAAACACGCTGATCGACTTAAACTTTTTACCGTGCGACGCGGAGGCCTCACGCCATCCTGGTTTCCAGTGATGTATTTTGGCCCACGGCTCGCTATCTCCCAACGACTTAATTTCCACTAGGTACCTTCATTTTTTTGAAACTATACGGTCATCGCACATTCGATTCTTTTCCACCAATAGAACTCATTTCTTTCGGCCAATCAAATCCCCAGAAATGCAGATGGTAGCTCTTGTTAACCTCACGTTGACTCAAACTTTCGCCGCATCAGCAAAACACTGCACCAGCATCCTGAATCGAACGGATCTGGCTCTGCGGGATTGGCACGTAATTCTAGTTAGTTTCGTCATAAGTCACGAGTCTCTGGCGCTTCCAACTTTCACACGCATTTAACTGACAAGGGCACGCTCCGAAACCATTCGCGAAAATAAAACATAAAATGCGCTAGCAGACTCCCGGCCTTTTAAAGAAAAATGAACCATTCAAATTCCTAAATTATGTTGGTCAACAAAACTGATGTTGAACTATTTTTAGTAGAATGGACACAATTAAGAAGAACCTTTATTTTATAAAACATCACCCAATAGCACATACTAACTTGCCTATTACATCTTTTAGATCCATAATAACAAAACAATAGATATTGATAATAAAGCAAAGGCATGTCACTATACTAATGATAATAAAAAATGTACACTACTATACCTACTACTCATTTATTTATTTACAAACATTTACGTGTTACATCCAACAAATCACACAAAAAAGGGCATATTTTTTTAGTCTGAATTGTCTTAAAAAAACTATCTAAAAGGAACTTACACACAAACCAGTTGCTGCATAAACATTTCAATACAATAATTATCTAAAAATTTAAGACAATATAATAACCAAAATAGTAGCTTTACACAAACTCATCACAGAATTTCGGTATCAATATAGCAATGGTTACTGGCTGGTTTAACATAAACACCTAAATAACCCTCTATTGACTAACATGTGGTAAAGTATGCATTGGCATCATATTAATATTATGTTCACCATGTGTTAATATCTTATTAATTACAGACAATTCTAAATCTTTTTGATTAATTGCTTCACATGGGGTCCAAGATTGGTCATGTTCTAATCGAAAACTGCCCAAGTACGGATGTGGACTGTTTGTCCATTCCTGAAATTTGAAGAATGTTACTTTGAATTTTTGAAATTGTTATAGTATTTTTGAGTTCATTCTATCCAAACATGAAATATTCATATTAAACACTATCTTATCATTTTGGACATATGTAGTCTTCCAATCAGAACTGAATTTTAAAATGTTGTGAATGGAACAACACACTGCAGAAAACTACCTATAATCCCATAGTTAACCATGCAATCCCAGATAGGTAATGTAAAAAAAATTACGAAAAACTGTTTGAAGGTGCAACTATCCACGAATCCTTTGAAAAGTTACAAAAAAACTTTGCCTAACATCACAGTATAGATACCAACTAGACTGTGCCAACCACTAAACTGTGGCAACATTGCAAAAATGGCAACTTGCTGTGCATTTTTTTAGATGTTGAAACTTACCTGGGGAGACAACATGCTAAAATATTCCTGTCCTGATGGTCTCTTGTACAAATGATAGATGTTTCCAGGAACCTTAACAAAATTACAAGCCGCATGGTGAAGGTCTAAATTCAGTTTCGTCTCTCTAAGTACATTTTCTGCTTGCTGTTGTAAAAATCTAATCTAAAAATTCAACTTCTTTAAAAGGGCATGTTCATTTTGGCTGCTACTTACTTGTTCCGCTATAATTTGTAACTTATTACAAGCATTTGCATGTATAAAATTATCTGCCTAAAAGTAAAATAGTTATCTTAATAAAAAAAAATCCTATGCTCAGTAGTATTTGAATACCTTGCTGTGTCAAGTGAAAACCCACCACTAACAAAAGAATTTCAAAAATGTTTAATTAGAATCTCGAAAGAATTTGAACCAGACATTTTGTGTAATATAGGTAACTTAAAATACATTAATACCAATCGGAGAACCAATCATGGATTATAGCAAATTACACTTAAAGGAAGAAAGTATCTGTCTTTTTTTCCATTTTTTCTGATATGCAAATTACACAATTCTGTTTAACCTCGTGTTTAACTGACCCTAACTCGAACGGTTCAACAACCGTGGTACCTTAGGACCGTTATAAAATATTGAAATACAACTAGAAATAACTAATAACCTTTTGTATTTCAACAGCCAATTCTACAAGATCATTTGGTGATCTTTTACCCACAGCCACACTGTTAACGAGTTGCACTCCACAAGGTTCATTGTTACGATTTACAAGAGTTACTGAAAGAAACGCTGCAGTCAAATTCATTGGTTTCAGTAGATACCTTTCTTTGTAAGATTTTCCATCTCCAAACCAAGAGCTCGTTTCATATTTTAAAATTTGAGTTCTTTTTACTTGAATTATATAATTGAGGTTATGTTACAATTGTTGGTAAATCGTATTATACAGGATGTTAACTTGAAAATAACCGTTTTCTGCTATGTCTATTTGGCCAACGACCGCTATTTGAAGGCTAAGCAGTTGTAAGTGCAGGACAAGGGAACCGACAAGATATCCAAATTGGACACATTTTCGAAATGTTTTGAATTATCTACGTCAATATTTTTAATTTTTATCGCCAAATTATCCAAATCTAAATAAAACGACAAAATATTCAACCAATTTGAAAACTACGATTTGGATATCTTATCGATATTTTTTAGAAAAAAAATCCAAATTTTTTCTACATAAAATCCCAAAAAATTGGAAAGATTTTGACAAAAAAATCCAATATACACTCTTGATCTGAATAAGAAGATTGCCACTAATATTCATATATCTATGAGTGTTATGCGTCCCCAAACTATAATTATTATGAGTCTTTGCACCGGGATAAAACCAATTTAGGATCTCGGCGCTCTATTTTGACAATTTTACAAAATGTAATGAGAACATTTCTTTTTTTTACAATATACCAACGGTATCCGTTCGCTTGTGTTGCCAAGAGCCTATTTAAAGGATTTCTTCTTTGCCTAGACTGTTTGGTCGCTTGATTTAGTTTGCGTTCACCCTCCGGAGCTCTCGTGGTTTGCCGACTGTTTTCTTAAGACTGTATTTTTCTGCAACCATCTCTTTGATGTAGGAGGGACACTGTTTTATATTGGTTGTTAGGTCTGTAGCAGAGTTTGCTGCCTGTTGGACACAGTGGTTAAAGTGTTCAATTACTGTATCCATTTCGTCTGGTGTTTTTAGCCATAAATTTAACTTGGCGCGAAGACTATATAATCAAAACATAATCTCACCAAACATTTACATCAAAAATGGTACCTCATTTGAAACAATAAAAGTTAACGGTATGAACCACGTGATTCTGCATTGAGGTTTGTGATGGAACCGAATTAGCCCGCTAAAATTCGGTTTAAATATTCCCGAAACCGACCCTGGGGCGACGAAAAAAGTCAAGATTGCGCTTTGTCTCGTTTCCGTGGAACACGTGTTTTTTTCTTCTCTACTCTACATTGAAATGGGCCATAATTTACAATAAAAGTGTCAAATACAACGCTATACGAGGAAACTTATTGATCCGTATCGATTATTTGCCAATTTAATGTTATTCTCGTATACAGCATGATTATTGCCATTTATAACTCATTCTAGATACAACTTGCACTTTTAATTATCCTGGTCATACTTTGAATTAAATGCATACAGATTCTACATAAACATGTTGTTTTACAATTTACAGTACTCCTTTGTTCCAAGCGCTGGCTACATGAATTACTGACCGATTTACGTGTTTTTATTTATATTTAGATACTGTATGTTCCCTTAGGGGCGATATTCAATACAAGTATGCAGAACTACATTTTAATTTATAATTGAATTTATTGCAGCGCATTTCGCTATTGTTTGCATGAATATGTTACTGTGTATTTACAGGGTGCTTCATCTGGGGGCTAGTGACGTACGTTAGGTGGTTGATTGTTACATATTGCACTTGGCATTGTGAATTAATTACTTGATACTAATGTTTGCCACATGTTTCTTTGTGTTTGTTGTAATGTGATACTATCGTTATGCTCCTACTATTTATTTGAACCGGGTGCTTATGATTATTAATATTTGGCAGGGTGACTTGTTTCGAATATGTACTGTGCTATATTTGATACCGATATTTAATATCTCGATTTGACGTAGCAGAGGCTGGCTAAAGTTCAGAACTTACATACGCAGAGATATACGTTTTATGTACTGTTTTTTGTGTCTTGTCTGAAAAGAGCCATCTTGCCGATATTGCTAATCAATCCGATTAGTGGATCCCTATATGTAGTGACCGAATATTGGTTTTGTGTCAGTCTTGTCTGTTATACCAGTGCAAATATATGTCAACTGTCAACGCCTACATAAATTCTGTATATTTTGTTTTTGATTATGTATGCGTGCGAGTTTGCCGATGGTTGCTCTGTCATTTGTGTTATGTCATAATTTGTCTTTTGATCGGTTATATGTCAGTATTCATGGTAGAGAGCTTGGAGTTCGGTAATTTATAACCTGGCACTTTATAACTAGTGGGTTGGAAGCCCTAGAAATGTCTGAATTAATGAGTTGGGGGTCCCGCTTTAGTCGTACATGAGGGCGCTGGCTAGGCCCGGCCTCACTTGCGCAGGGATTCGCTATAAAAGAGTGTGGCGTGTTCTCGTTATGACCTTTTGTTTTGTTAACAATTTGGGGTATCCTATGTGAAAGGCTCTTCTCTGAGAGGCCAACTCCTAGCGATTTCATACAATGCTGACATGTCATGACGAGCAACTGAAGACTACTCGGTGTGGGATTTGGACTGGCCATCCTATCCAATCCTATTATATGAATTTATTGTAATGTTTTAATGATTGTTTTTGTTATGTGTGTGTAATATTGATTCTTTAGGAATTCCAGTGGAGCCTGGGATTCGACATTGTATTGATGTACTTGACAACATGCATTATGCCATTACAGACAACTAATTTTGCTATAAAGTTCAATATTAATTTGTTGGTTGGGTTTTTTCTTGGTCGGTTCTTTTTTTCCCAGCCTATTTTTATATTTGTACTCGGTGAACTACCATTTTCTAAATTTAATCTTGCAATGCGAATTATTTGATTAAATCTCCGTTTTTAAAGCATATGTACTTGTTTTATTTGTATTCCTTACTTGAACCTCACTCCGACAAGCAACACATATCTTGTAGCGACTTTTAAAAACACAACGTAGTAAGTGGTCCTATTATTTTGTTATTCAGTTAGGTAGCTTTGTCTAGACGATCACGTGCCATGGGGTTCAGTTAGTTTGGGAGGGTAAGTTTTGAATTTAAATCTTGAATGCGCAGTCTCTCGGGGCTGGCCTGGGTACATCACAGGTTAAATCAAGGCAATTTCAAAAACAAAGATGGAAAATTATAAAAAATATGAAATGTTGCATACAAAAACACATATCAATAAATAAATGCTTTTAATAACACAAAAAACAACAAACACAAATATATGATGCTTCCTCGACCACCGCCGAGACTAAGATGCCAAACCAAAGATAATATTATAAGCCAAACGTAACAAGCGTTGGTGCTGGTACTCTCAAGATGGCGCAGACAGCTTTCCCTGTCTAAATCACAGTTGCCAGCTCCAAAATGTGTGCATCGTCGTAGTTGTATTCCAATTATCGACTGATCGCAAGAAAGCGAGAAAAAAAAACCTAATCTACAGGGTGTTGTATTAAAAGAAAATGTTTAGGTTGAATAGATTTTCCTTATTAACGAGCTCCTAGCGAGTTTATAATTTTGCGGTGTCTGTCCGTCTGTTAGCACGAAATCTCGATAACGAATGGACCAATTACGATCAAATTTAGTAGATTGATTCTTTATCAAATTTGAAGATCGAAGTTCGTGAATTGGCAATGTAGCCCAAAAAATAAGGAAGGCTCTTATGACATCTCCGTGAGTTATAAACCGAATTGCATGAAATTCAATATGCGTATAGCTTTAGCCATATAAATCGTAATTCCAAAAATTGAGCCTAATCGATCAACATTTTTGCGCATGCGCTGTGCCAACTTTCATATTTATGGAGGAATTTAAATGAAATTTGATACATAACCACTTGGAATAAAAGCAAATATAACGAGTTTCAAAATTTGGTTTTGCGCATGCGTAGTGCCAACTTCTTATTTATGGAAGCAATGAAATGAAATTTCATACATATACACTTTAAATAAAAGAAAAACTAACATCGGGATTAAAATTTGGTTTTGCACATGCTATAGCCATACCCAGGAGCTTGTTTCCTATATTTGTTTAGTTTATTTTATAGTCACATTGGTAGTTAACTAGTTTCATGGTAAGTAACAATAAAAAACTTGCCAAGATATTTAATAAATTTATTAAATTAGCTGCTAAATACTATCACGATAAATATTCGATTCTTAAAAAAATGATATTCGCCAAATCATATAACAGCATGATATGTGTACGAATATAAGTACCTATACTTAGTCAAAATAAAGTCGGCACTATTTCTAACTGGACCTATAAAACAAACCAACATTATGGCATTTCTTTTTATGCATAACTGAAGTTTAATTTTTCTAATTGTGCAATGCATTAGAAAAACTTCACTTCATAGTTCCGAATAGCCGTTACAAAGTAATAGTGCATCCACTACATTTTGATTGCGCAAAGAAATGTCATATTAATTCGGAGTACGAGTATGAATTTTTTGATGTGTGGCAAGAGTGCCGCTCTGTGCAAATGCTTGGCCACATATTCGACAAATGTACGGCCTTTCTCCGGTATGCGTCCGGATGTGTTTTTTGAGAGTTCCCTTAACGGCAAAGCTACGCCCACATTCGGAACAATTGTACGGTTTTTCCCCGCTATGAATACGCATGTGAATAATAAGCCTACCGCTCTGATTAAATCTGCGATTACACACTTTGCATTCGACCGGTTTCTCGCCTGTATGCGTTCTAATGTGCGCAGACAAGTAGCCAGATTGCGGAAAGTCCTTTCCACATATTTTACAAACGTGAGGCCTTTCGCCTGTATGCGTACGAACGTGTGTCATAAGTGTACCGGGCGCGGCAAAGCTTTTCTCGCAAACCTTGCACTTGTATGGCTTCTCGCCAGTGTGTATGAACGAATGAATTTTTAAATATGACAATTGAGCAAATCCTTTTCCGCAAACGTTACAAAGATAAGGTTTTTCACCGGTATGGATCAATTTGTGCCGCTCTAAGTTACTATGAAAACGGAATGTTTTATTGCAAATGTTACATGTGCGAGGTAGATTACGTTTCTTTATGACGCCATTCCTTTTTCTTGCCAGCTTAGTCTTCGAAGAGTCTTTATCAGTACACACGGGGATAGTATGAGATTCAAAGTGGCACTTTAAGGCTACTTCAGATTTAAATCTAAAAGAAAGATATCAATCTATTGAAGATTGCTGACAAAATACCCACTCTTTATGACACACTTGACATTGATATACTTCCTTGTGAAATCTTGTCATATGTCTCCTATATTCAGCTAAACCTAAACAAGATGCTTCACAAAGTTTGCACGGATATACTTTTCTTTTCAAAGCGTCATGAGGTGATTTATCCATTTCACTTGATATCATTTTCTGAAATCTTGGTCTTATTATCCTCAACTTTAACCACAGATGTAAATATGCTAGAGATAGCTCATAGTCATGTCACATGTTGTATGGTACACTCTCTCTAACAAAATTAATTTTAAATTTCCGGATTCTGCAATATTATGAGCTACCTCTAACACCTTTACATCTGCAATTCAATGCTAACATCATCCTCGTCAACATCATTCTTTCCCACGACCATAAGCCCTTGACAGCCATAGTCTAGAAGAACGAGTTTACTTTTTATTCTACCAAATTTCCCTTACCATCGCCATTGATATCGTTACCACCGCCGTCATCCATCGAATTCTCAGAGTTACCCACACTCATTTCGTTCTTTTCATCTTTAAAGTGACTGGTGGTTACGGGAAAAAGAGGTTGCATATAATGCCTTAAAGTATCATGCGACTTTTCGCACATTTTTCTGAATAAAAAGGACCTATTTACTTCTTCGGCACATTGTTCACAGATCTGCTTCGGAAGACCATCCTCCTCTAATATCTGAAAGTTACAATTCAATTCCCTTGGAGAATTCAAAAAAACACTAACCTGTATCGATGTTAAATACATCAACATCTCTGATAACGAGATCTGCTCCCCCTGGATTTGGTTTAATAAAAAAACGGATTTCGTTTTAATGTTCTCTGAAAGACACGTACGACACATATTCGAAAAGTTGAGCTCAAAATTCATATTTAAAATCTGGGCTGTTGAACGCTTTTTGTTTTTAGTTTGTTGTTCACTTAACAAATTTCTCTTCCGATAGATGGCACCTTTAAATTTTTAACTTAAAGTATTCTATACAGTGTGTTCCAACTAGAATCGGCACTTCTCTTATTATTAATTGGAGTCATTTATAAGATTTCTTATACGAAGTTGAGGCGACAAGGGTGGTTAAAGAGTAGGTACCAAATATGAGGTATACCATTGAATACGTAATTACTTCTTATGGTTTTCACGAAACAACGGTGAAATCAGAAAAACCGATCACATTCTCCAACAAAGTAACATTTTTTGAATGAAATCGTGTACCGTGTGATCCAACGCCACCAACGAGATTCTTGTAAATGCCTCTGCCGACCTACAAAGCCACCTCAGCGTGCTCAAGTGAATCAGTGCAAGTATGAGAAAAAATTGCTATAGCAACATAAATAAAATATCTCGGCCTTCATCTAGACCAAAGACCACGAACTTTTTATAAGTTCGTGCCAAAGGCTCATGTGGAAAAAACTAAACATAACATTCAGACAAATGCAATGCCTCGTAAGCAGAAAATCAAAACTCTCACTGAACAACAAAATATAATATACCTACAAAACTATACTTGTTGTCACAACCGAAATACTGCAAATAACCCTAACTCGACTCTACAACAAGCAGATACCTACAACATCAGCAAATGGTATAATTCCCTAGCTATGGACATCAAAAGCATGCCTTACAAAAAATTTAGATTAGATACCATGTCGAGGTTATTGCAGGAACAATCTTCTTCTAACTGATATTTTTATAATTTAATTGGAGGTTCATTTTTGCTAGATAGGTATATTATTATTTATTTTTTTTTAAATTTTCTGTTAATGAACGGAATCACATGGGTTAGATGAAAGAGCAGAAATGTTATGTTTCATTCCATTACTGAATCTCGCCCTTTGTACCGTTTCTATGTAATTAACCTAGGTACCTATTAAATTCATTTATTATTATTATTATTATCCCTCTCTTGTTTTGGGCCCTCAACAAGCATGCGCTCAATTACAGAGTGACCCGCATAATGCTATTTAGAGGTGCCTCTGCAGAAGGTCTTAAGTTGGTCTATACTACTGTTTTTATTTAAATTATCTCACAATATCAATACAAACAAAGCTAAAATGTTAGGTATCGAGCGAATGCGTGATGATATAGTTGTACCGATTGATAATATATTTATATGAATCAAATTTATGAAAAGTTAGCCATAGTTTTCTCTCGATAATTATCGCTACTTATCGATTAATCGATAATTAATGATCGTTCATTTTCGAAGACGTCAACAATAATCGATTATTATCGAACGCTCACGATCATTATTGAATATCAAAAGTTATCGATTATTATTGAAAGTTATCGATAACCAACAGTTATGGATTATTATCGAAAGTTATGGATAACTATCAAACGTTATTGATTAACGATTAAACGCTAATGATCGGACTAAACAGACGTAATGATAAATCAATATCAATTTCATTTATCGTCCAGCACTAACCAGTACGATCTTCGCTAAAGCTATGGCGAGCTCAAATTTCATGCAACAAAGGAACATGTCATGGCAAGACAATATAAAGTCATTAATTCTTCAATGCCAAGTGCAATACGCAACAATCAAAGCCTGAACGTACGCCACTCACCCCCAGATGAAGCACCCTGTAAATAAACAGTAACATATTCATGCAAAAGAAAGGAAATGTGCTGCAAGAAATTCAGTTATAAATTAAGTACCGATGTTTTCAAATACAGCACCATCCACGAATCGCTATAATATTTATTAGATCGTTTAATTCTGCATACTCGTATTGAATATCATCCCTAAGAGAACATACTGTATCTAAATACAAATAAAAACACGTAAATCCGTCAGTAATTCATATTGCGGGTTGGCAGGCAAAACCAGCGCTAGGAACAAAGTAGTTCCGTAAATTGGAAAACAACATACCTATTTATGTAAAATCTCTATGCATTTAATTCAAAGTACGCTCAGCATAATATTATAAAAGAACAATTTGTATTTGTAATGCGCTATAAATGACAATGGCCATGCTGTACTGGAATGTTGTTAATTTGGCAAATAATCTAACACAATCATATAATTACTAGATGGATGCAATAAATGTAAAGATCGACTACATCACCAGAGTAATTGCCATCGAAACAGCCACAGTAACTATTCAAAAAACCAAATTACGACTGCCTCTCAGTAAAGCACACATACATCTGCCCAAAATTTCCCCTTTTAAGCCAATCGTAGACGAAAATGCGTCCAGTCGTTGGTCAATATGCATCATTAGCTGCCTTCATATAGCGTTATTTTTGACACTTTTATTGTAAATTATGGCCCATTTGAATGTAAGAGATAGAAGAAAAACACAGGAACGAAACAAAGCGCAATCTTGGATTCTTTCGTCGCGCCAGGGGCGGGTTCGGGAATATTTAAATCGAATTTTAGCTGTCAACATTTCAGAAAAATGCAAATAACGCCCTCAAATATGAAAGTTAGTATCCCTAGCGTCACAAGCAAAAATGCAATGGTCTTAAATTGTAGCAAAATAATGAATACATTCTTCTTTTCAATTGTATATTGTACTCATAACATTTCCATAACTTAAATTAACACCTTATTCACTTTCACTTGAATCTGAATCTTTCAATGCTTTCGCCTTATCCAACTTTCGACTTCTTCTCGCTTCAAAATCGGAACCCTCCTCGTCAGATGAATAAATACCGCCACCTAAAATGAAAGCAGTAAAAATGACAATCCGATTAGTTACACCAATTTACCTCGAGTTTGTGCAACCGCCGCGCCAGATTTGTACTTATTTTTAATAGCATTAAGGGAAATGACGCCCTCTTCATCACTACCGTCTTCCTCTCGAAACGTTTCTCTTGCGTGAGACCTTGTACCCCCCTCGCCTCGTTTGCGGGTTTTTGTAATTCTAACAGTTTGTCTCAATTTCTCTTCCTCTTTCTAATAAGATATACCGACATAAGCTAATAATTACTAAAATGCTTTACCTTGAGCAGTGTTTTCCTATCTTGATCCGGATCAACTCCCACTTGCGATAGAATTTTAATACCAGAAACTTTCTGCGAACGATCTGCCAGAGATAAAGTCATTTTCCTGTGAGTAAAACTTTCGGTTGAATGCGGTCGGAAGCTTAGTTTTGTACGGAATACTGCTTGACCCTGTAGACCGGTACCTTGACGTATGAACAGGTGATTATGGTCTCCCTGCATGTTATACAAAAATAAAACGTAAGAGCAAAACATAAACTGTACCTGTAATGGCTGTTTGTAAACGTCAAAGATTTCGGAACCCAAATGTAGAGAGAGAGAACCATCCGACCACCGTACGAATCGTGCGTTGGATTCTTTGAATGTGTTGCCTTCCTTATCTACATCTTCGCGCCATCTTATTGTGTTTTCTACCTTTAATTTCAGTCTGTAAAACACCAAACAGTCTGTGAGATTAACACAACAATCGAAATGGAGCTGAGGTTGGGTTAAAAGGTATGGAAACACTACACAAACGTTTGTTATGTCACGTGCGAACAAAGATTTTAAAAGACCTCATAGTAGACCACACATGGTAACAACCATACGCCCCAAATCGGCTAGAAATAAGAGATACTAGTGCGGCAACGCTGGCAAGTCTGTAAGCTAACTACAGTGATAGAAGTAGTTGATATTTTGGAGAATCCAACTAACTTGTAAAATTAAAGTTAATTGTTTTTTTTTAAATCAGCACTTTTTAGTTCCTTGTGCATTCCCCGACGATGTTGGATGCGTTATTGCAACCACTTTCTCTCTCCGTCCGTCCGAGGCCTTAACCACTCTGACAGTTTTCAATATATTTAGTTAGTTCTTTTTGCATTTGGTAGCTCAGAAACCTAATCCAAGAAAAAATCTTTTTTTAATTCTAACCACAGTTGGTTCGTGCCAAGTCTATTTCCTCACTTATAGATACATTTATTGAAATTTTAACTATAGACGTTTTTAATAAAAGGTAAACACATCCGAACCAATAAAAATCAGATGTGCGCATGCAACTTTCTTATTTATTAATATATTTTGTTGGAATTTTACCACAGGCCCTTAAGTAGCACACAAATCTCCAGAACTTTGTCCATTTAACCAAATCTCTAACTTTAATAATAACAAACTTATTCATGTAACCTCATCTGATTTGGGTCACCCTGTATAACATACAGTATGTCATACAGTAGAAACATTCAAGACTCAACTATAACCCAAAGAATACTACCCCTTCGAAACAAATAGCATGGTATCTTGCTTATCTTTGGAGCTATGATGTTGCTTAAAATGAGGCAAAGTTAAATCTCTATGACAGCATTAGAACACTTTTGGAATAGAAATTTGAATATATTGTTTTTTACGGCGATCAATGTTTGGATTTTTTCCTGGTTAAAATGAAGACCACACACTATAGTTTTTTATTACGTTTACATATCGTAGTTCACTCACCGTGTAAACGACTTAAGGAGAGCAAAGAGAGATTTTGAGTTTTTCGAGTTCTTGAATTTTGAGTTTTTTGTTTGTGACTTTTTTTGTTTTTTTTTAGTATGGTTTTGAATTTTTTCAGTTTTTGGGATATAATTTTTGAGTTTTTGTGTTCGGGTTTTTTTAGTTTTTATGTGTGGGTTTTTAAGTTTTTGTGTTTTTTAGCAAGTTTTCGAGTTTTTTGGGTTTCAGTATTTTTGATTTTTTAATTTTTTTAATCTTTGGGTGTTGAGTTTTCCGATTTTTCAGTTTTTTTGAGTTTTCCAGTTTTTGGGCTTTTCAGTTTTTGGTTTTTTAAGTTGTCACGATTTATTTTTTCCATTACAATTGATCACGGTATATTTACTTGTTGAAAGATCCTTTTGAGAGATGTCTCCCTCTATTGTTGGAATTTGACCAACGCAATTGTACCACGTAATGCGTGTAGATTTTAAGTTTCTTTCTGTCGAGAACCATATCGAGTTACACTTCGTTTAATCAAACGGATGAATTTTGTAAAACGCATGAAATTTTAATTACCATCATCAATAAAGAGTAATATCTGGCGATTGGATTCTTAATTGGGGATTCCGCAGTAATTAATACGGATTCACCTATATAACTCCAATAGCGAAGATATAATTGCGTTTTTTGTTTCTTATCGTTCGGGTGATATTTGTGTACTACAATTTCTCTATCGACAATTGCTGCTTCATCTACAATTAGCCCCCTCATTTAAGGGGTATTTACATTTTATGACATCAACGAATAGGGTTATCTTTGCTTTCTTTTAGGTGTTTTTTAATTGTACGTACCAGTTTAAATTTCGGATATGTCACATTACATACGCAACTGGTTCAACGTACAAGTTGTAACCTTGGATTTCATTAACCTACCCTACGTGGTACGATGCCCCTAACATATCTTTCACCTGCTGATAACAAGTGGTTATTTTACTGTGAAATGGATGAACGGGTTATGAACGAGATTTCATACCAGGGATCGACTCTCAACAGAGTTTTTGAGCTTTAGTTTTTTGGTTTTTGAGTTTTCAGTTTTTAAGTTTTTCAGTTTGAGTTTTCCGGTTTTTCAGTATTTGAGTTTTTTCAATTTTTGGGTTTGTGAGTTGAGTTTTTGGGTTGTAGTTTTAGAGTTTTTGCAATTTTGGGGTTTTGCATCTCAGTGGTAATGGCAAGCTTGAAAAAGAACTAGCTCTGGTTACAACAATTTAGAGTTCAAATTTCCGGTAACACTATTGCTATACAGTCGATAACTAGTGAAGGAAGACCGTCTTTCTAGACCCCGTAAAGCTTCCATTTGGGCGTGGGGGAACCTGACGACCTGGCTGTGGTTGTGAGGCGGCGACTGGAAGGGCAGAACTCCTGGGAAAAGGTAGGCAGCTGGTACCTCCTCCACATAGCTGTGAAAGATCAACCTCAAGGAAGGTTGGTAATTTTCGGCACATAGGAAAAGGACCAGTGTAACCTAATCGCCGTGGGTGGGGGTGGGACTCAGTTATGGGTTTTTCTCTCTTAAGGTGAGGGTTAGTAACTCTGCCGAAGCAGAGGTGGGAGTAGTAGCTGCTACAGGAGCAACTGCAAGTTTGCCAAGGCAACCTGTGGTCAGTGCTCCAGCGTCAGAAACTCTCCTGGGCTAATTACGAAGTGGGTAGAGTTTGTGGATATTGAGGCAAAGGAGAACAAAGCTACAGCCGACTGGAAAGCCCATAAAGTAAACCTAAGGCTATATTATGAGGTGTCAAAGAGAAGCATGGAAGAGTTTTTGCAGCTCTATAAAATCCACCTCCTCAGCATTCCGCATAAATAAAATTCTAATATTATAACCCAGCTCGCCTCAGAGGAAAGGATGGTTCCTACACAGACAACCTCTCCAAAACAGCCGAGACATTGAGAGATGCGCACTTTTCCAGAGCCATCACAGCGCCATATCCCCAACTAGTCAGAGGCAACCTTCTTTAATTTCATGGAGAATTACTGGGCGGTTGCTACTCAGATGGTGGATGTGGCGAAGTGGGGTGCGTCCCACTTCTGTAGAACTTAACTGTAAACAGCCTCTTCTATCGCCTCAATGACAGGGGTACTATACGGGGTATTGATATCATGGAGAATTACTGGGCGGTTGCCTAAAAAAAAGGTAGAGATGGTGCAGCCTGTGGCGAGAGTGGGGTGCGTCCCACTTCTGTAAAACTTAAAAAAAACTGTAAACAGCCTCTTCCATCGCCAGGTCAATGACAGGGGTACTATACGCATGGGGTATGCGGATGATTGTTACGCGCGTCTACTATCAATCGGCAAATTAGTTTTGCTTTTATTTAAAGTATGTATGAAATTTCATTTAATTGCTTCCATAAATAAGAAAGTTGGCACTGCACATCCTACACAAAACCAAATTTGGAAAATGGCGCTACATTTGCTTTTATTCCAAGTGGCTATGTATCAAATTTCATTTAAATACCTTAATAAATAAAAAATTTGCAATTCGGTTTATAAATGGTCGAGATGTGTTTTATATGGCTAAAGCTATGCAATTTCATGCAATTCGGTTCATAACTCACGGAGATGTCAAAAGGGCCTTCTTTATTTTTTGTGCTACATTGCCAATTCACGAACTCCGATCTACAAATTTGATAAAGAATCCACCTACTAAATTTTATCGTAATCGGTCCATTCGTTATCGAGAAATCGTGCTAACAGACGGACAGACACTGCAAAATTATAAACTCACTAGGGCTCGTTAATAAATACACGTGATATATATCTCACTACACTCAAAGATCATACTACACTAGATAGCCAGCGTATATGCAAGAGTTGTTTCGCGTTTAAGTAGTTCCATAAAAATATTTATAGGGGGCTCTCAAAGTTAAGAACGTAACTGATTCATCCGAAGCCGTCTTCGTACGAGTTCGAATCATATCATAAATACAAAGAGTGATTATTGTCTAAACACGAGACACATAAACATGACCTACTGAACACTCCTCACTATCATTGGGATAAAATTACATTTGTAAGTGGGCGTCATTCAAGACGAGGTAGATTCTATTAGTCAGGACGTTACAATGAAAGAAATAATTTGAAAGTTGTACACAGTATTCCCTTTGCTTTTTTTTAACCAGCGCTAACCAATACATTTTCCAGATTTTCGGATTAAATTAATAATTGCAAAAGCGTCTTTTTTCTTAGCATAATTTCTGAAAACTCATAGTTGCACGTATCTACGATACTTTAGCAAATCTTCAAATATAATATCATAGATTTAAATATACTATAAATCTGTGATAATATGCACCTACTTATCCAGGCATATTTACATTGTAACCACTCATTTATCTAATTTAGATTTGTTGTAATTAAGCATTTTATGATTGGGATAAACGAGATATCCCGATTAGCCTCCTACATAATAAAATTGTGTCCAGCTAAAGTGAGTCGGAACTAGAAGCGAGTGTGGTTAAAATTTCAAAGAAATATCTTCATAAATATGAAAGTTGGCATTGCGCAGTCTGCGCAAAATATGGAAAATACGAAACTGATCGAAATGGGCAAATATAGACCATAACGGCTATCAATTAGCGAAAACCCGAAGTCTCTAGGTGGCCCAGGGGCCGAGATCTCGATGGAACGGATGGACGGACGGACGGACAGACGGAAACACGAGCACATAAGCTTTACCTCAACTTCGTTGTGTTACGATAAAAAATTTAATTTAAAACAAGATGTGAATATTCGGTATTTTAATTTACAGTAAGGTAACCAGATAAAAACATCTATAACACCCACACAAGGTTGCGCTTAGGAATGACACCGATATCCCATACAATAGCCCTTTATTCTAAAAATAACTGTGCTTTGCCATTTCGCGCGTCTTCTTACCCCGCCAGGTAGTTTGTACTATTCTCATAAAAACATAGCCGCTGGAGGACGCAGTCGACTTATTTGGCGGGACGAATTATGAGAGTCTAAAATTTATACAGCGCTGTCTATCTAGTGTAGTATGATCTTTGCTACACTCCCTCACTCCCATTGTGATATTTCATGATTTTTTCTAACCCCTCCCCCCTTCATGATTCACGTGATTAATGGACGACTCCTAAAGTTACTTCCACTCAGTGTTGCCAATTTGGTGATTTTGTCACTAGATCTGGTGAATTTCAAGATTAATTTCGGACTTTTTCATCACGATTCAGGCATAAAACCTAGTGATTTTCAACATCATGTGGAGACTATCTGGTGATTTCAAGAACAACAGCAGTGCTATATATATAAAAGTGTGAATTTTGGAAATGTTCACGTTTTTTCAATAAAAATGTGTATTCATTTAATTTAAAAAGTCCTATTTCCTGTAGTAGGTAAGTAGTAATATTATGTTATGAAAGAAACAGGATACGAAGAATCGCATACGATTGATTTTCAGTAGGGGAATTTTTTGGCAGCTTTCGGAAACGCGACTTTTAATTTGGCTCATATTCAATAGCACTGATCCTTGAACTTGTAGAAATCGATTGGTAAAGGTTTGACATCACTGTCTCTTTTCGTTCTCGAGCTATACGAGGAACGGACGGACGCACAAAGCCGTCACATAAGGGACATTTTTTTCTTTCGAAAAATTCCCCTAAACACTAATGATGTGAATTTAGGGAATTTGTCAAATGTTGTTGCATACTTATTTAATAATAAAATTGGTGGTTTTGTTGTGAAAATCACTAGATTTTGGAGAAAAAAAATCACCAATCCATCCACCTAGTGACTTCCAGGCGGCCATTCTCAGATTTGTCATTTACTACTTGGCAACACTGCTTACACTTGCATACGTTAAGTGTCTTGTATGAACTATTACTATATCTACTGAGCAAACATACCGTGCACGCCCCTCTTCGTCCAATGTTTCTTCCTCATCAATTTCATCCTCGTAGGTTTCTTGATCGAAAGGACGCGTCTCGACAGAAAGGAAATTGGGCAACTTTACAAAATGAATATCTCTACCAAGGTCACAACTAATTTTCGGAATTTCAACATCAATCCTTGTTTCCGGAACAGGTTCAGGTTCGGGCTCCTTCTCTTCCTCCTAAAACAATTAATTGCAACTAAACAAACTAAGCTATGACTTACTTCTTCAATCAGTGGTCTTCGTTCATTTTCATCAACATCAGAGAGTCTTTCTCGTGCATCAGCATCACTTCTACCACCTTCACTACCCCGTTCCACATCTTCACCTTTATCCCTTTCTTCTTCACTACTTATATCATCGGCGTCCCCAAACAAAGCGGCCGCGCTTGGTTCTTGTTGTTCTACAAAATGGATAAACACAAAGAATTCCACCTCCGTATACAATACCTTCATTTTCACTTTCAGAGTCGATAAGTCTATGCTTCTTTTTTGCTTCACCTTCCTGCGAAGTGGATCGCTTTCGTTTACTCACCACATCGCTACCTGGACTTCCCCCATCAATTTCCAAATTGGGACTATTGGATCTACTATTATCTTGAGATGCGTTCCGATTCTGAGAAGGAGATTTGGAGCCACGTGAATGTGACCTGGACCTAAAACCAAACTTTGGTATCGAAAAAAGACATGTCTACAACTCACCTCGATTTTGATCTATTTGATTCAGCACTTCTTGATCTATTAGATTCCTTCGAGCCAGACCTAGACCTTTGAGAACCAGAACCTGACCTATTTGACGCTTTTGAATTTCTTGAGCTGGACCTCGAACGGTGAGACTCTTGTGAACGGGATCTATTGGACGTCTTTGAATTGCGCGAACCCGAACGGCTAGAAGCTCGTGATTGCGAGCGATTAGATGCGTGTGAGCCTGATCGGTTGGATGCTTGTGAACCCGAACGGTTAGATGCTCGAGATCCTGAACGGTTAGACGCTCGAGAACCAGACCGACTTGTTGCACGAGACCCGGAGTGATTTGACGCCTGAGAACCCGAACGATTTGAGGCGCGTGAGCCTGATCTGTTCGACACACGAGAACCAGATCGAGAACGAGATTTGTTAGAGCCAGGTGATGCAGAGCGACTACCACTTCTAGATCGGTTAGAGGCGCCAGATCTATTTGAGGTTGCTGAACCAGCACTTTGTGATCTTTGCGATTTATTGGAAGCCGGACTTTGAGAACGCGATTTGTTTGAATGTTCTGATGCTACCGAATTCGAACGTTGTGAGCCTCCAGAACGCGAACCACTTCGACTCCGACCAGTGGAAGGCGATCTATTTCTAAACGTGGTGGGTGAATTAGAAGGGGACCTATCAAGTCCATAGCCAGGAGTTGGAGCTGGTCCTTGGACTGATGGGCTCAAACTTCGTTGTGATTCAATATCGGAATCCGATCCGGATGCCATCACGGACCCTGGCAAGAGTTTTCACTGTGGGAAATTGTGAAATTTTTAGACAAAAATTACAAACATAACACCCGACATAACCTCACAGGAAAACAGACAACATAAGCCATGGACCGTGGCTCAATAAGACTACTGTGGTGATAATGTACCGGATGTCTAAATAAGAATTGGTATAATCTGTTCACTCAACAGATGCAGTTAAGCCACTCCCAATAAGTTTTGGCCAATGTAATATCAGACCCGTTTCACAGTCACAAAAATTATAAAAACCACGAAATTTAAAATCGCATGTCACATTGTATGACTAAAGCGCGGTTTAGACGCTACGATAAATTGTAACAATTTATCGTAACGATCAATCGTTACGATTTATCGTTGTGTGTGAACAGAGGATTGTAGCGATTTATTGGAATTGAAATTGGATTGGATGGTTGATGGTGGCCGGCTTCAATTGCCGCGAATCGTAGCGATAAATTGGAACGTGTAAACAATAACAGCGATTTATCGCTACGATTTGTGACTAATGTTGCCGACGTGAACCATTTTTGTATCCATTTGGGCTACTTGGACTGTCTCTGGCGCACACATTTTACATTTGGCGAGTGGCGATCAAGTTTGGCCACCCAAAAAAATATTTAGCGACACATGGCTAGTCAGAAATCATAATCGAGATTAAGATTCTATTGTGAGCAAGCAATGTAAGCAATAAAATGCGAGTATAATTTATATTAGTGGACAGAACCAAAAGACAAGTTGAAAAGTAAAAAAATAAAAACTGTATTAAACCGTGATCGACAATGAGATTGGAACAAGAAATCGTTACATGTAAACAGTACGCACTCTTTCGATTTATTGAGCGATAAATTGGACAATCAGATCGTTACGATTTATCGAAGCCAAGATCGTAGCGTCTAAACCGCGCTTAAGTTATAAAGTGTTATGTTTTGAATATTGACCTTTCAACACACTGCAATACATAGTTTCAAATTGTTTATTAAGTTCAAAAGGTATTTTGTTCGTATAAAGCTGGATTCACATGAATACGAAATCCGACGATACGGTCATCCGAAATGCTTATGATTGGTCAATAATTTGAAATGTGCTTGACATTTCAAACTATTGACCAATCATAAGCATTTCGGATGACCGTATCGTCGGATTTCGTATTCATGTGAATCCAGCTTTAATGAAATTAAGGGCAAGTTGAGGCAAGACAAATACAAAACGCAATGACAGTTTTGACGTTACGGATGTCCATTCAGATACGGCAATTATAATTGGAAGCAAATAGTTGCGTGTGTAACAGGTTTTGAAAATTCGGCCAATTAAAAATGTTCATTTAAATTTGCCGGCAATTTTTTGGGAGGAGCTTAACTGCATCTGTTCGGTGAACAGATAATAGTTCACTGAGGACAAATGTAACAATAGGATGGGAAAAAAATAAGTGACCAAGAAAAAACCAGCCAACAAATTAATATTAAACTTTATAGCAAAATTAGTTATCTGTAATGACATAAATGCATGTTATGATGGTTGTCAAGTAAATCAATAGGTATAATGTCGAATCACAGACTCCACTGGGATTCCAAAGAACTAACATCTGACACACATAACATAAAATAGTATATTAAGATACAAGTGTATAATCAAGTCTTTAAAGCACGCGCAACGAGTTTAAGGGCACGACGCAAAGCGGAGTGCCTTTAACGTTGCAAGTGCTTTAAAGACCAATTATACACGTGTATCTTATAGTATTTTTTATTATACCTGCAGTATAATTTAAAAATAGGAAATACAATGAAGTCATATTGACGTTATACTCGAATACATGTCTAATAAGTGGCTGGGTGTTCGTAATTTCACGATTGCCATGGAAATGTCACTTGACGTTTGCTTATAAAAATCATCGTCTTTGTGAATTAAACGATTTCCTTTGAAAAAGCTAATACACCGACCATTAAATCGATTGTTGTAAAATCTAAACAAACGTTGGTAGGTGTAAAATCCAACTCCAGTAAAGCCTATTATAAAGAATATGAAAAGTTGTGTCCATGGATGAATAGGAAGTTACTTACGAATACATTCTTAAATGCATCCATAATGCTGGCATATATGAAGGAAATGTCAAAGGTATTTAAATCTTCTATATTTTGGTGCATTCATTCAAAACTTTAAAGCAATGCTGCGATTAAAAAGTGGAACAGATTTGGAAGCATACCCTAAATTACGCGCGTTTGTGAAAGCTTCAACCAAAGGATAGGTACAAAAGCCAAAGAAATGTTCTGCATTTACAGAAAGCGACCTAAGAGGATTTTTTATTTCATCCAGATGACAGTTTCAAAAGTCATAGTATCGTTACTTAGCAACTTTAAAGCACGTGTGTTTTAAAGGCCCTTTTTCGCACGCATTTGAGTGTTTAAAACGGAGATTCAGGTATAATAAAAAACAATCATTAAAACATTACAATAAATTCACATAATAAGTTTGGATATTGGATGGCCAGTCCAAATCCCACACCGAGTAGTAGTGTTGTTGCTCTGGTTGTGACATATCAGCATTGTATGTAAAACGCTAGGAGTTGGCCTCTCAGAAGAGCATTTTACAAAGGAAGGATACCCCAATTGGTACAAAAAATCAAAAGGGCACAACGAGAACACGCCGCGCATTTTTAAGAGATCCCTGCGCAAGTGAGGCCGGGTTTAGCCAGCGCCCTCATGTACGACTAAGCGGGAGGCCCAACTATTTCATTCACACATCTCTAGTCCAACCGCACGCCAGGCTCTCCCAAGGATTATAAACTACTAAGGATGGCCGAATCGGCGATATTCATTCGCATGACCTCCAACGTTTGTGACGTCACCGTCATCCCGTGCCGGTAGTGTGTATATATACGCGTGCAAGTACTTTACTTCGCAATATTAATATGACTGTTTATTATTTTAATTATAATTGTCTCTATTGTACATTACTTTTACAATTTTTGTTTCTATAACCTAATTTAAAAAATATAACCACAGATTAAAACACTATCTTAGTGTGTGCTATAACAGTTAAACGAGAAATTCCCAACCTTAGTACGTACCCCTAAATGATGTCGTTACTTTAATGAATTTCCTATACTTTTTTTTCTACCACCATCATTTTCAGTAGTAAACTTTCTTTTGAAGGTGTTGCAACTTTCTCGTTTAAGATTGCGATCATCATTCTTATTATAGTCCTAAATTTTACAAAATGTTTAACTAAAGGAAAATGTAACTTTGTTTCCTTTTTAGAAATTCTAACTGACAAATTTTATACTGCGCATTTACCTGGTCTGTAGGATTCTCCATAGTATACCTCAAAATACCGGTTGCATTTAATAATCTTGGTTAACCAGTGTTCTTTCGGTTTAATAAGTCCCCCACATGATAAGTGTTGAACCCATGATGGAATGATATAGTTATGTTCTTCTCGAATCTTATGCGTATAGTCACCTAAATCGGGCAGCTTTTCTTTATAGGTACCTATACTTGTGTGCAAGGAATCCTGCTATGTATTCAAGAGCATCGAGTTAGGCTTTGGGAAACGCATGGAATTTTATGTCTTTTCCCAGTTTTTTAACGGTAATATTACATTATTATTACAGCCATAAATAGCACATCTTATTCCCGGCATTGTGGTGTAACTATACTTATATACCTACTTATTTTACCAATTCTGTGTGCAATACCATATAATAAAAACTGTCGCGATATACTACGCATATCCGCACACGTCAAAAAATATTATACATTGGAAAATTAGACGAAGAAGAGCATTAATTTGGCATTTCTAATTGAGCGATATACATGCTGCTATATAGACACTTGCGCTGTAGGTATGATTGTGACGTCACCACAACCAGCGCTCCGGATAACATTAGTGCATAGGGATTCGGCCATCCTTATATGTTTATAATCCTTGAGGCTCTCCACCATGAGTTCTGACAGTAACCGATCAAAAGACAAATCATGATATAACAAAAAATAACAGAGCAACCACCGGCAAACTCGCACGCATACTTATAATCATAATTCATAAACAGAATATACATATAGTCCAGGGAATAGAGGGTTTTAACTTGCAAAATGAGAAGTAGTTCCAATTTCTTTTGCATGTCATAGACAGTCATCTGGAGGTTAAGAATCTAAGTTTTCGACCTCCCACCCCTTGTGCTTCCCCCGTACCACCCCCAAAACCCCTGAAATTTGGTTGGTTTCTTAATTTTCAATATTATCTTTTTAATGGTTCACTTTAGAAAAAAATATTGTTATCAGAAATTGTAGACCATAAAATTCTACACATTTTGATATACACTACTTTTTTGTGAAATGTTTATTAAAAAAGATAATAGCCAGGTTGCGGACAGCATTTTCCGTTATGTTAGACGGCCATTTTTTCTTATAACATAAGAAATATAAATTTTTGTAGAAATAATTTACGGTATGAGGGCTTTTTGTACGATATATTTATAAATAGCGGAACCAATGAAAATGAAGTTCTTATAATGTGTCACTGCGCAGTACGTAATCACTCATAAATAACATTTTCCTGCTAACCTACAATTGTGTAGTGTTTTGTTGGCGGTAGTTCTTTTCTTTTTGTCTAAGAGCATAGTAGTGTGAACTTTGGACATTTTAACACAATGTAAAATAAAAGTGAGGTTAAGACTCCTTCAAACTTATAAGCAAAATTGAACACGCCCAGCACTCACCGCAACTTAACTTTGCTATAAAAATGTTTTAAGCCTGATTCTCACTATACATAACGTTTCCATACCATATCCATTCCGTAAATTATTATAGGCTACGAAATTGACCTTTAAGTGATATGTGCGTAAGACATTCAGTCGCGCGCTAATACACATTCGCCTTCCATATGTGAACGGAAAGGAGAATGTGTATTAGCGCGCGGCTAAATGTCTTACGCACATATCACTTAAAGGTCAATTTCCTAGGTATAATAATTTACGGAATGGTTATGGAAAGGATATGGTATGGAAACGTTATGTATAGTGAGAATCAACCTTTATACTTATAAACTTATATTATAAGGAAAAATGGCCGTCTAACATAACGGAAAATGCTGTCCGCAACCTGGCTATTATGCTTGAGAGTTTCTTACTTCTTATGGACTACATATTGGATTTTTATGTCATTCGATACAGAAAAAAAAACAGAGCGTGCTTTTATACAGTGACGCCATCTACCATCGTCTTCGTTTTTTCTTTTCAAATTTTTAAATTCTGCACTCCAATTTTCCATTTTCACAGATGTTTTAACTACCCACTTAACCACACCCACACTCTAGGTGTCTACAATAAATTGGATGTTCAGTCATCAGCGTCTATGCGTTATAGGCGCTTTAAATGTTTCCCAACGTCAAGAAACCTAACGCATGTGCAGTAGCAAGAAAGAGAGCTAATCCATTTTACTCTTGGATGACCATTACTAAAATTCTATTGAGTCAACATTAAGTTTGGCAGTTTTTGGAGGTGTTAAACGATTATCCTATGTGATGATAGTATGAAAAAATCTTATTTTGCATTTGCATGTGACCAATTAAATAATATAAAAAATATAGGAATTGGTGCATTAGCAATATCTACTTAAAACAAAGGGCAATGTCGGGTCGAAATACTTTTAATCATTTTGTACAAAAAAAAACTTTTCACAAACTTCATGAAAAATCTACAACAAATTTAACGACTAATCTTTGATGTTATATTATAGCTATGTTACACTATTCCGATGACCTGAAATTAAGAAATATATAAAATCCACCTTAACATGTTAGAAAAGGAACTTACTAGACTTTGGTAATCGTAAAAGTTCTGTATCGCCCGCAGTAACTTCATATGGTTGACTACGATAAGTATACGAAACATACAGAAATTTATCTTCACCAACTGCAGGATCAAAGAACCCAGGTAATTGACTCTACAAAATTTAAATCAATTTACAATTTGGTACTTCTCTAAAGTAAAATGGTCTATATTTATAACGTACCTTTGATTGTTCGTACAAAACCAATTTACTATCTCGTACTAAGCATTGCAAGGGAATAGTAACATTTATAACTTCCTCGCTTTCACTTTTTTCTAAAAAAAAGTTTTGGTAGTGATTATGGAACATAAATCAACTTAGGTACCGTTTAATATTTTCCCGTATAATGCTTTATTAATTATAAGGCCCTTTTTAGACTCCTCGTCAGTGCAAATGCGCGCGTAAGTTGCAGTCATAAGGTCTACTGCCGCCTGCGCCTCTCTACGTTTCTCCATTAACTGCACTTGATTCTTTTGTTTCTCTTTTTCGATCTTTTGCGCTTGCTGTTCTTTATGGAAAGGTTCGACTATGCCTTTTTTTACCAGAACATACACTACTAAGGGAACTACGGTTGCGTAGAAAATGGCCGATGGCATTACTTCCTCGCATAGGTGTATAGGAAATGAATATGTTTGGTTGGCCCGATTTAATCTAAAATAAACAAAAATATGATTGTCCCATTAAACCCAGGTTGGCGAAAAGAACAAGAAAAATTTATATACAAGGTGGTGGATTTATCTCAGAAACGGTTTCGAATCTTTTTTGAATAATCGATGAAAAGGAATCATTTAAAAATATTTTCAAGATGGCCGCTTATTCGGTTGTTTCAGAATAATACCAGAACTTCCTTATTTCAAATGGCACTATCTTCTCTGAGGGCATTTTCGAATTCCTCATAAAAAATTAGTATGACTTTGTCAATATGATGCTATGGCTAACTGACATGCTTTTGAAGTTATTTAACATTTTTGACAAGAGTTTCAGAGGTTCAGTAAATTATCCACTGTTGTCTGACAACTTAGATAATGTTTTTTTCACGAATGAACAACTAAAAGTTCACGCTATCAAATGTTATTGGTCTAATTTTTAAATGTGATTCGAAAATAATACGAATAAGCGTTCAAAGTTGACAATCAGTTTTTGGTCAAAAACTCGAAATTTTTGAAACCATACATTTACTATGCATCAATGGAAAGGGTAACAAAATGTACAGGGTAAGTCAACTATTGTGCGAAGTAACTTAATGCCTTGAAGATAAAATTTTTCGATAGAGTGGATTTGTATTGATGTGGTTGAATATTCTCCACATTTTAAAACATTTGGAATTATACAGGGTGCGCTCACAAAGTAGGGCGGCAAAATGGTACGTTTTTTAAATAGAGCCCGATTTATTTGAATGCGTTTTTTAGTTCTACGTGTAATTGTACGACTTTTCTTTATTATACAGTGTGTAAAGCGATGGAGTATACAAGAAGGAATTTTTTTTTAAATATTGATTTATGAAAAAAATTTATTCTGCATGATATTTTTTGCTTGCTTTGAAAGTACCAATAACGTTTCGATTGTTTGTGGTTTGATAGCAATACGCTATCTTGATTATAATGTAGAATAACTTTCAATAAAAAAAATTAATTTTATTATTTTTCCAGATTTCTATAAATAAATTTTAGATTATCGAAACGTTATTGGTACTTTCAAAGCAAGCAAAAAATATCATGAAGAATAAATTTTTTTCATACATCAATATTTTTAAAAAAATTCCCTCTTGTATACCCCATCGCTTATTTACACACTGTATGGTTAATATCCGAAAAACTAGTAGTTTTAAAGAAAAATCGATTTATAGGAAAAATTTGGCATTTGCTCGCGCGAAATATCTTGGTTTTCCTAGTTTTTATATTCTAATCTTAAATAAGTTATATGTAATTATACAGGGTGTCAATTTTAAAACTTGCAGTCGGCCATATTTTCCAAACTAAAGAAGATATTGAAAATCGCGCAAAACCGTTTCGGGGGTATCGAGGGGGAACCAGATTGAGGTTATGAAATGACAACCCCCCGGCCCCCCCTCTTCAAAAATCCTAAATGGCAACCCCATACTTGTGACACATCGTTGGAAAGCTACTGAAAAATGCTTTCCAGTGGTACCAATAAAGTCAATATTCATTAAGACAATTTAACAAAAATTTAATAATTAACAAAAAAAACTAAATGTTGACATTGAGGGATTTATGGCAAATTGGCCAAGAACTTCAACCTGAGCTTTCATTAAGCAATCTTTTGCTTTCTTTTTTTATTGACTTACAGTACAGGTGACGTGTGAAAAAATATTCATTTATGGCTCCAAAAATCGATCAGCTAGAACAATTAATGAGAGACATCCCAGGAGAAATGTAAGCCATGCTTATGTTGAAGAATTGGTCGCTAAATTGAAACAAACGGGATCTGTTATCAATAAAAAAAGAAAGCAACCAAGATTGCTTAATGAAGCAGCTCAGGTTGAAGTTCTTGGCCAATTTGCCATCAATGTCAACATTTAGTTTTTTTTTGTTAATTATTAAATTTTTGTTAAATTGTCTTAATGAATATTGACTTTATTGGTACCACTGGAAAGCATTTTTCAGTAGCTTTCCAACGATCTGTCACAAGTATGGGGTTGCCATCTAGGTTTTTTGTAGAAAGGGGGGGGGGGGTTAAGGGGGTGTCACTCAACGTCATTCTGGTTCCCCCTTGATACCACCGAAACGGTTTTGCGCGATTTTCAATATCTTCTTTAAGTTTGGAAAATATGGCTGACTGCAAGTTTTAAAATTGACACCCTGTATATGAGGTGCCCATGCAAAAAAAGGCAATTTTTATCTGCCTCGTCCAAAACGAAAATGATATTGATTAATTCATTTTTCGAATAATTCATTCAAGTCGAAAAACTGGAGAATAAATTTAATAGTAAAAACATAAACAAATATCTTGGTTTTATCCATTTTTAGCGCATTTTTTAAGAATTAAAAAAAATGTGCTATTGTTTGCGTTTTGTCCGTCCGTCCGTCCGGACCCCCTTCTACGGTTTTGAACTACTTCTAGGGGAATGGTCCTAGAGTCCTGGAATTTTTTGCAGTAGGTAGCCTATACTTTGTAGGTGTGGCAGACGGCCATTACATTTCGCTGTCTAAAAGGGGGACCTCCCTCCCCAAGAATTATTTCCTGAGATGCTGTTTTTGAAAGTAAAATGTGCATAACTTTTACATACAACCAATTAGTCTCAGATTTTGCATACGCATGCCTTTAATGGTGCCAAGTTAAACTTTAGAAAAAGGGGGGGGGGGAGGTAAACACATGTTCTGCCCTTCATGGTATTCTAATGAAAGGTCTCATCCAAATAAATTGGTTTGTACAAACTATAACTTTCCCGTGCGACTCTTTTTCGAGATCAGTGAGCGACGGAGACTGAGGGGGGGGGGGGGGTTTAAAAATTAATTTTTTCTCTCATTGTGGAACCGTTTTCTACCAACTACTGCCCTTCTTTCTGTCCTCTTATCAAAGTACGGACGGAGGTGGAGGGGCGGGGGGAGTGGAACTAGTTTTATCATTTCATGGTACTCTAATGAAAGGTCTCAACGAAAGGAATTAATTTCTACCAACCATAGCCCTCCTCCTCGACCTCTTATCGTGATCGGGTATATTCCCTTATACCTCAAGAATGGATTGTCGGAAGAGGGTACCCAAGGGCGATTGAAACGTCTGCAAGAAATATATCCATTGGTGATGTCAAAACAAAAGCTATTTCGGTTAAAAAATGCGCTTTATATGCACAAGACCTGTGCACAATTTATACTTGTTTATGCTGTTTCCATTGGTGCATACTAAACATTTCTGGTTTCCATTTCAAAATTTCGAGTTTTTCACCAAAAACCGATTGTCAACTTTGAATCCTTATTCATATTATTTTCGAATCATATTTGAAAATCAGACCAATAACAATAAACCCCTAAAGCAGATCTAAAAAAGCGGCAGAGCACCTACGGAGTCATTGGATTTCACCCATTTTCAATAGGCTTGTTACATGTGACATATAGGTCAACTGTGTGAAGTTTTGCACAAATAGGTTCAAGCATCTATAAAGTTGCATCGCTTTGCTCTGCCGCTTAATCACATATGATAGCGTGGACTTTTAGCTGTCTATTTGTGAAAAAACATTTTGGTAAGTTGTCAGACAACAGTGATATGGCTAATTTACTGAATGTCTGAAACCGTGAAAAAATATCAAATATTTTCGAAATCATGTCAGTTAGACATAGCATCATATTGACAAAGTCATACTGATCTTTTATGAGGAATTCGAAAATGTCATCAAAAAAGATAGTGCCATTTGAAATAAGAAAGTTCTGGTATACAACCGGAAAAGCAGTCATCTTGAAAATATTTTTAAATCGAAACCGTTCCTGAGATACTTCCTCGGATACTTCTAATTGTCCACTTAAAAACACCACCCTGTATATGGGAATATACCCCAATGTAGTTGTGTCACAATTTGAGACAAAGGAAAGGTTAGTACCTAATTTTAAGTTTCACTCCTGTTGGTACACCTACAGCTACTGCTGCGGATAGCCAAGTGTGTTTTGATACTTTTTTTTCAGCGCCATATTCCACCATGCCGCCGAAAGTACCTCCCCTAAAATAGTTACAATGAATTAACAAAAATGTGATTGAGTCACTCACACTCACTTAACTGCGATTTTCAGCCTCAACTCCTGATTTAACATCTTTTTGGTGTAACTAAATGAAATGAACGAATGAGGTAAACCAACTTGCACATTAAAATTGTAGAGGCCAAATTCTAAAATCGACAATTAACCAGTTGAAGACGGCAATTTTACACATTACCAGAATCTTTAACGATCGAGGTAGAAAGTAAAGATCTCAGTCCACCCTGATATGTAAAGTATGTAACTGTGTGCTTATCAATCTGCATGGCTAATGCTATCATGAAATTCATTAAGAAATACTTCAGGACGAACTATCTCTACTTACTAGACATTATTCCAGGTCTCAACCCTTGTGGACTAAATTGTAGCACAGTACCACCATTCCAAAAAAATCGCTTCGATAGAGTTCTAAACGCTTTTAGTGAAATCGCAGGCCCGTTACCTGGAAAACAATTATTCACAAAGAACTATTATGATTTATGGTGCATACCTGCCAACATTTCCACTTCCCCCCAGCTTTTGTGAGAAAAGATATGCCTCCAACTAAGATTAATTCCACCGCTTCCTGTGCCATTGTGCGTCTGCAGTTGTCCCGCTAACGTGCATGTATCCTTCTGTGTTAGCGGTAACTCAACGGATTGATTAAAATTCATTCCTGATATTTCCACACTCGGTAACAGGCTTGTTGGTTCACTACAAGCAAAAGTCACAAACATGAAACATTAAGTTTCCCCTATAACTCATACATATTCGGTTTGATTTTGGTGGAACTATAACTTCACCCGTAGTAAAATACTTAATGTGCAATTAGACATGTTTGAATTTTGCCAATTTTAAAATATAAGTTAAATAGAACCCATTTCCCTTAAGTAAATTGGTGCAGGTACAACCTTTTAGCCGGGAGGCTATAACTTAATGGATATAATAGGGCGGCACTTTACTTACATATCCAACTCATTGTCTAAGCTTAAATCATCGATATAAGGGTTAAATAAATCTGTCGCATTAATATTAATTGTAATGGCTCCATGGGGATTTGTGCGTTGTTGCTTAAGTCTTTCCGCTTTTTCCTCGGCGAGCTGTTCGTACTCGGCCCGAATTTCTGCAGGTGTCTTTGTACGCTGAACAATTTCCCAACCTTCGGTTTCTAAACCCTTAACACCCAAGCTATCATAGATCGCTCTTCGATGCGGATCGGAAAGCACTAGACAATAACAACTTATAAATTGAACATTAGCGGCGTCGCATACCTTCGTACGCTTTCTTAGTTCTGTTGAACAGTATTTCAGCCTTCTCTTTGTTTTCGGGATCAAGATGTTTGTCGGGATGATAGACGCGACTAAGGCTACGGTAGGCATTACTTATTTCTTCTTTAGTTGCCTAAAACAGCAAAGTAATTTCTGTTTATATAATTAATTTTGAGGTTAGGCAGCGTGAAGTAATTATGTACGTTTTTTTTTAAGTCTTCCTTCAGCCTACCTCTCGAGATACGTTTAAAAACGCATAATAATCTTCATTAAAAACCAGCTCGTCCTCTAAATCAAAATCCATCATTCACCAAGTAGTATTCCCATATAAATTGTCACATAAACAAGGAGATTCTTTGAATTTGTACCAGTTGGGTAAAGTGAGTGTAGAAATTCATTCAGACTATTTCATATTTTCTAAATTGGGTATGGAATTTGAACAAAAGGAGCAGTGCCACTTTTACCTAAAAATATAAATAATTCAGTTATCTTTTTTTGACTCACGCTATATATACCATAATATACAGGTTGTCCAAGGAAGTTGGGTGTATCAAATCGCGTATGCATATGTATATATATATACACGCAATATATATACCAGGTCACTCCTGTGCCTTTCGGTCGCTATGTGGTATGAAATACAACCAAACTAGGCTCACTCCTGTGCCTTTGGTACTTTAAGAGGTATGAAACTACAATATGTTCAGTGGGTGATATTACCATAAGAGTAACCATAATCATACTTTCAAAGTACACATCATATCAGCTTTTCATTCCTTATCACCAGAGTGACTAATCCTTTATCGACTTGATGAATAATGAATAGCATAAAATCTTACCTTCTGAATTACGTTTTGTGGTGTAGAATTTGCAAGAAATTTCAAAAGCCAAAAATCCAAATTCTCACTTTTATTCAGAGCTCCCACTAACTTCTATCAACTTAACTTTAATAATAAACAAATATAAAGATTTTCGAGTGACTAATACCTATAAACTGAATAAAAAACAGTAAGAAGGTTGAAGAGTGTAAGGAAAGCAATACTGCTGAAGAAAAGGAAAGTTAAAAAATATTTTTGTGCAAAAGAACAATGTTTTTAATTGTGTGTATTATGTATTTTCTATAATTATTAATAATTTATATTTTTAATAATCATTTATTTATTTATGTTGGAACCCTTTAAAAACCGAAAAAAACTGAACCGGAACCTAAAATACGGAAACCACAGAACCGGAATCGGAACCCTTAAAAATGATTCTACCTAAATATTGCAGAACCGAAAACTATATTTCATGAGTTCCACTTCCAACCGCTGTTTAAATTACATCAGCGCCTCTAGTGATGTTATCTGAATCCCGAATAAGAAGCCATAACTCAATATCAAAAGAATAATCGTGAATAACCCGTGTACTAATTTTATATATAGGATTTCATTTCACCGGAGAGCGACGGCAATTGTGTGGTCGATCCTACTGCAAAATATGCGGTGTCCAAAACATGTAGTGTATATTATCGAGCGATAAGAAATAGTCACTTCAAAAACAGATAGTTTTTAAAAAGGTTTGCATTCGGAATATTATTTTCCGTAAGAAAGCGTTTGTGAGATAGGCAACACACAATACGGATAGTGCCCCCTTGAAAAGAAGATATGGCAATGCCGCAATAAGTACGAATCATTCCCGCCGTTCGCCACGGTCAATCTAACCTTAGAAAATTCAACGTAACGAATATGTAAATTTGTACATACGCTTTATTTATTTATTAAAATGCGCAATCATGTTTTCGAATGCATTAAAATGGTGTGTTAGTTCAGAGTATTCGCAAAGTTGTCTTTTATTATTTTGGAAAGTTTCAGTATTGGAAACCAAAAGTACAGCTGTGTTATATCGAAAGACATTTTTACAAGGTACTTAACGACAACTGAAGTTGCCGCTGCCTTAAGACCATTCTACTTCTCCGTGCATCCAGATTTATTTGGCCAACATCCAAGTCAACGGGTACGAATTGCAAAATGTTGAGAATTACATAATTACAGATTCTGTTGCAGTCTACTAATGAAAACTCGTTGAAACAATTAAGTTCATATATCGCTACGGTTCAGTCAAGGAAGAGAACTGCGCCATGTAACTTAGAATTTTATTTAAGAGATAAGAAAAACGAATCCAGTATGTATACGAAATTCACAGATTGTCTCATAACCATATTGTTGTAGGTACTTTTCGTTTGGTGAAAATACACCTTAACATGAACGACATACGCACAGTGGTTTTAACCGTACTAAAATGTTGTGCTCTTTCCACAGAGTATGTAGATAAAATACCCAAACCAGTACAGCATATGAAAGCCTATCGAGTGATGACAGACGATATTGACTTCAACGATTTAGAAAATGACCCTAGTTTTAGCATGTCCGCTTTCAATAGCAAAATTAAAGAGGCGAAGGACGAGTTTAGGCTTAAAGTTTGGATTAAAAGGAATTACGAGTTGGCACGAAAGTTAACAGCTGCCCACCAACCGTTGCGAGAGGAAATGATCAAATTGAAGAAGAGTTTTTTGGATCGATTAGGAGTTTTAGATATATACTGGGATTGTGGTTGGAATGAGCGACATTTTATGGGGTGTTTGCAAAGTTTGAAGGCTATGACCGAACAATATCCCAATGAAATGGCCATTTTGAGAGGTAACTATTGTTTTTTAATGGAGGTATTTAAGTATTGAGACAGTTTTTATGTGTCTCGACCTTTTGCTATGTGAGCAGAGGAGGTGCACTACTGATTTTAAAAAAAGTGATTAAACCGATTATCTTTTGCTCAGTGTTAAAATAAATAAAAGTTTTAAGCAAGCTGCTGAAAAGTATTTATCTGGAATGGACAACACAGAAAAATAATATTAGGTCAAGTATCACATTGGCGTTGAAAAACATGAATTAATTAAAAATCATTTCTTAAAGAAAACGATTTCATTATGAGCAATGAATTTTTTCTTTTTATTAATAGGACAAAATTGGTTCATAGATAACCAAGATATTTAACAGTTCCGAAACTTATGACGCACTCTGTATATAGTGATTTCACTGACAGTTAGTACTTTGGGTAAAGTTCAGGGGGCGTGTTAGGTAAACTGTCGCTTTAAATAATTCTTAATAATAATAATAATAGCGATTTAATGCCCAACAGAGAAATCTCCAATTATAGGACACACCAAAAAAAAAGTACAGTATATTAGTTTCAAACCATGCAGTTTACAATTTACTGACAAGAGATGTAGTAATTGTTGCATTGATAATTGATATTGTGGTATGTACTCTGGCGGCTGATTGAGATAACAGACCGTATCATATATTACTATTGCATTAGCACACAATTTATGCAGCAATGCAAACGAAGTCCATGTACTGTCAGATCAAGTAAATTATAATCAAAAATCTATAATTGCTTCAATATTCCACACTTTACTATTGTAACTATGCATGCTACTACACTAGGACTAGATAGACACCGGTTCTATAAATTGGGAGGCCCCAATTTTGTCAAGTCAAATTTTTGAACAGGGGGGGGGGGGTCTCACCGAAATGAATTGGTTTGTACAAACTAAAACTTTCCTGTGCAACTCCTTTCCTGTATTCCAATTAAAGGTCTCAACCTTAACAAAAGGAACTGAGGAGATTGAGGGTGGGGGAGGGGGGGGGGTTGGAACAGGTTTTATCCTTCATGGTACTCTAATGAAGGGTCTCAACGAGTTAATTTCTACAAATCATAACCTTTGTCAACCGCTTTGTCAGAGGAAAGTCCCACAAAGGCAAAATGAATTGTCTGACAAGAAAGAAAACATCGATAAATATAGCATGCCCCTTACAACGCAACCCATACTAAGCTATTTCGGTTTAAAAAAATGCCCTTTATCTGCATAAGAGTTATGCACAATTTATACTTGTTTTTAATCGCAACCACTCTGAATATAGAAACGTAAAAAAATGATTATATTATTATTTTCATCTTAATCCACAGTAGTTGAATTAAATACAGACACCACTGTTCATAGTTTCTAAGCTTGTAGATTTGTTGCAAATTTTTAATAATTCATGATACAATAAATTGTTTTGACAAAATTAACAAAAGATTAACTTTTTTTGAACGCAAACTAATAAAATAAAAAAATTAATTAAGAAAACTATTTTATATGATGTATACGCTTACGTAAATTGTTAATGTGCGTTAGTGGAAGAAGTAAATGTTATATTTTTGTCTTCAATAGTAAAAATGCATTTATCATACACAAGAAATAATATAACTAATCTCACTGTTTCATCTGATCAATTTACATGTTTTATCAGTGTAAAATTTTAGGTAGAACGTTGGTATTTGCTCCATTTACTGGAGTAAGCCTTGATGGTCACATCATGTTGTATAATGGAGAAGTACGGCACAATTGGTTGGATGTTAGTTGATTGATAAGTTTAAAGATCTAAATTAAATTGAGTCAAATTGCAGAGTATAAAAAAAATTAAAACATACGACGAGACTTTACAGAGAATACCTGCATTTGAGAAAGCAGTTTCTCAAGTTTTATTAAATATACAAGTTGTTAGAAGGTAAGCGTAGATTAAGTTAATGGCTAATTACGGCTTGTTTTTCTAGAAAATTTATGCCCAAAATTGAGGCGGCCAATTACGAACGAAACCTGCAACAGTTGACGACGAATATTAATAACTATTTGAGCAGAAAATCGTATCCTCCCGAATGGCCACCGACGCTCAAAGATTACGAGATAGTTGTCGAAAAGTATGTATTTTACTAGGTAATTGCTTAATCGAATGAATCAAATTGAAGTGAGGCCGGACCGCTAATGGTGTCGCCGACGGGCCAGTTCATTACTCCCTGCACGTGTCCTGGAGTGTTACTAGTCAAATTTATCACTGAAAATCTCACGGAGGCAGCAATAAGGATTGATAATTATAAAAGGTATTTGTTTTGTAATGTTTATATAAATTAACCTCTGTTATTCTGAGAAATTAATTGAAAAAATATCCCTCCTCGAATCACTATATTTTACGGGGGTGAAAGGATAGATGGGTAGAGGTAAAGGGATGGTTAATTCAGCACACCTCACACGCACCAGGTTAGACAACAATTGAATTTATTTCTAAAATTGAAGGGAAGAATATCTCTTGCGCAGTGAGGCACTTTTTTGGCGTAGTATTTTCAATGCTAATGAAAAAGTATCCTCGTGGAAACAGTTCCATATGAACCAAAAGCCCATCAGTGCCGTGTAGATGGCGCTCTTTCGCGTTATGGAAATGCAAATAGTAACGAGTTTCTTGTATTAATATATTAAAGTATTTGAGTATACTTGTACTGGAACGCGCGCTCCGTCGATCTGAGAGAGAGAGAGAGAGAGAGAGAGAGAGGGACACAAGGGACATCTCTGTCCTACTCCCTTCGCGCATGCATAGAGCGACCGATTGTCTTGTCGCAACGTATTTAGTGATTACACCAATGAGCCTTGCGCGCGAGTGATAGTGATAGAAATCCGCCTTGCGCGGTATCTCTCTCAGCCGGCTACGTTTCTATGGCAGTGCGCGTTCCAGTGTAAAGTAGGGAACACACGATCGGTGATTATGACAAACATGTATGCGCGTACTTGTTCGTCGAACATCAATGCGTGTGTGCTGGCTTGAAAAACTTTCGAACATGTAGGTGCATTCATGAAGTCTGTCATACTTCTTTTCTGCCTGGGCTGAAAACATGTGCGCACGTACAGTCTTTGACAAAAGTAATGGTCGCTGAATACGAAAATCCTGCAGCATACGCAACCAACATTTAAATATATTGTGCAACTTGGAAATACAAATCAATAAATGAAGGTATCTCTAACTTGCAGAAACAGACGAAGCCCGATGTTGGTTACTTATGCTGCAGGGTTTACCTATTAGGCGATCATTACTTTTGTCAATGACCGTACATGTTCACCCCTGTGTTGACCAAACGCACATGTTCGTCACGGACTTCTTCCGTGTGGTAAGTTGATTGCCCCATAGTGCGTAATGAGCAGGATGCAAATATTCTCGTCCATTCTGAAGTGATTTCGCCAATTATCGGGTTTCAGTTTTAACGTCTTAACTCTTGTACTGTTTTGTATGAGAGAATGGTTCCCATTTCAAAATCCAATCCTTACACAATTTTTACGACGGTTTTAGATTTAGCGCATTTTTACGAAAATAAAAAAAATGCACTATTGTGACCAACATGCAGGTAAACAATTCCGGTTTCGTCAGTTGTAACGGAAAGGACGGAAACGACGACAAAGCAAACCTTCGATTTTAACGGCAACCGCCACACAAATACATGGCGTTATAACTACGTTGCGTTGCTTTCTTGGTATATAAAGTGGTAAGTAGGTCAACCGCAATTACCTCTTCTAAACTGGTCAATGGCTGTTCAAATGCTACTTCTACACCTTGATCTATCGTTGATGTGTACGGAGAAGTACTTGTGGAACAATATTTAGCACTTTTTCCACTAAATATATATAATTTAAAGGCACACGTAAAATATGCTTCAAACTTGTTTGGCCTAATGAAGGCGAATGCGCGCGCACTTTTTCGTTTGCCCGTGAAATCTAAAATTGCCCTATACTTTGTTTAAATTTAAATTGCAAATATACCTATTCGCTGTATCTATTGGTATTGCAAATTTGTATATACCGGGTGACCCAATAAGACTGTTGCTCGGCCATATCTCTGAGGCGTGTTCTTTCGGCTATTTCGCGATCATGATTTCAAAATCGTGATTCGTAGAATCACGTTTTACGAAAGAACGCGTAAATTTAAATCAAAGTATGGTTAAGTTTACGTAGTATACATTTGCATTCGAATTACGTATTTTTTGTTTGGATTATAAAAATAATTTAAATACAAGTGGAAGTACTTGCACGATTATGCTCCTCTTCAATTACAAATATTGACTAACCTAACATTTGAGCAACAATATGCTTGCATTTGTAGGTTAGGAATTCATGATCATAAAACGTTTATGTTCAGTTTGTTCACGATTTTAGCAATCATGATTATAAGATCACACTTCGAAAGAACGTGATTTGATAATCCAAACGCTTTTGGATCACCGAAAGAAAGCGCCTCTGGAACCATTTGTTGTATGACTTAGGGGTAAAAAAAATTATTGGGTAAATCGGTTATGAAGAATCACTGGAAAATATTTTCAAGTTCTATAAATGACCACCAGAGGGCGTAACTGCCATCGTAAATTTGAAAATTGCACTTTCTTTAAATTTCGCATAATACACTAAACATTCTTTTTTCACATTTTTAAAGAGAACCAGTTTATCTATCATTTTCGTAAAAACAAAAATTCAGTTATTTCAAAAACAAAGATGGCGTGGGGTGTTCAATTGTTTTTGCAATAACCTGCTTTAACTTCTTAACCGTTTGACCGATTGTAACAAATTTGATAGAATCAATGTTATAGTTATAGTTAATTTAGTTGACTCCTTCTCCGCCAGGGGGCTAGTTTTGCCACTGACCCAAAATCCTAAAAAAATCAAAACAATCAAATGGAATATGACCTTTTCTTTATGAAAAAGTAACCAAATAATATCCAAAGGAGCCGGTGAAAATCGTTTTCCAAAAGCTCGTTCCTAACCTTAAATATTGGGAAATTGAGATTAATTTAATTAATAAAAATGCTTAAATTGTATCTTAAATTTACTTTTTACGTATTTCCGGTATTTGCCGATGGCGCGAAAGAAAAGCACCCTACACTTTTAGGTAGATCTTTGAAAATTAAACAAATGAAACACTATTGATTATAAAATAATAACAGCCGTAATTTGTAAATTATTCTGCTGTGTTTACATTCAGAAAGTGCAGTTTTTTGAATTTGTAATCTTTTCTAAAATGCTGATTTCTAACCAAGCGATATATTTTGTATATTTTCAAAATGCGACCATCGCTGCCCGCATCTTCTATTTGCGTTATAAGAGTCGACCACGAACCATCGCCGCCAGCATATGCTTCTTCGTTGGAAATAGGCATTTTAGAAAATATTACAAATTCAAAAAACTGCACTTTCTGAATGCGTAAACACTGCAGAATAATTTACAAATTACGGCTGTTATATTTTATAATGCATCGTGTTTCATTTGTTTAATTTTCCAAGGCCTACCTAAAAGTGTAGGGTCCTTTTCCAAACAATCTTTCGCGCCATCGACAAATACCGGAAATACGTCAAATAAGATATAATTTAAGCATTTTTATTAATGAATAATCTCATTTTCCCAATATTTGAGGTTAGGAACGAGATTTTGGAAACGGTTTTCACTGGCCTGTTTGGGTGTTGTTTGGCTACTTTTTCATAAAGAAAAAGACATCATTCCATTTGATTTTTTTAGGATTTTGGATCATAGTGTCAAAACTAGCCCCCTGGCGGAGGAGTCAACTAAATTAACTATAACTATAACATTGATTCTTGTTGCCCAACGAATGCTCTTTTCATCGATACCAAATTTGTTACAATCGGTCAAACGGTTAAGAAGTTAAAGCAAGAGGAACAGTCATATTGGATCACCCGGTACATTTCTCATAAAGGATGTAAAACTGTCAAGAATTTGACACATTTTTTAGGTTACTTATAGGTTTGGCGAGAATGTTTTCCACAAATAACCGCGATCCAAAAGTAACCGCAAATAACCACAACCACGACCATGGTTCAATGCTTTTGATTTGCGGTACGCACTATGAGTATAGTTAAATGAAACGTCACATTTGAATATCCCATCAAATTCGATACGTTACCTGAATAAATAACTATTAATGCCCGTTTGCACCGACAAATTTTAAGCCGAGCTTAGCTTAAGCGTTGCTTAAAATCCATGGCAACCATTGTCTCAATAATCGTTGTCATGGATTTTAAGCTACGGCCATAAGTCAATAAATACTGTCAAATGTAGGCAATAGATCGTCTGCTTTATTTATGATGCAAATGCTATAGGTTTCAATTTAAATAATATAAACAATTCCATATAAGTTTCGTACCTGCAAAATCTATCTTAAATCAGTACACAATTTGAATGAAAATTCTAATGATACATTCAACTATAATGTACCCCCAAACGATATACATAAACGATTATTCAGAGAAACGCAATTCAGTTATACCTTCTTTTGAAACAGTTGATATGACGTCTTAAATGAACATGCAGGTAAACAGTCCGGTTTCGTCAGTTATTACGGAAAGGACGGAAACGACGACGACGGCAGGATTCAGGATTGTTACGCCGAACGCCTCCCTCCATCCTTTTCACAGCAAATTGTCGATTTTAACGGCAACCGTAGGCTCTGTAGGTAATGGTCGCTTTCTTGGTATATAAAGTGGAAATGGTAAGTAGGTCAACCGCGATTACCTCTTCTAAACTGGTAAATGGGTGTTCAAATGCTGCTTCTACACCTTGATCTATCTTTGATGTGTATAGAGAAGTACTTGTGGAACAATATTTAGCACTTTTTCCACTAAATATATATAATTTAAAGGCACACGTAAAATATGCTTCAAACTCGCCCATAATGAATGCGAATGCGCGCGCACGTTTTCGTTTACCCGCGAAACGACAAATTGCGCTATACTTCGTTTAAATTTAAATTCCAAATGAAATATACCTACTCTCAGTAACGATTGGTATTGCAAATTTTTATATACATGGTAGTTAAAAAATATAAATATTATTCAGGTACCATCTCAAGTCCCTACTAGACGTGATTTTAGTGATATATCAAGGCTTATCAAGGACTGGACGCTGAAATATATTTTATTAGTTATGCACTGCGGATGTGACACGTTCTTTCCGAGAAATCTGACTTCGGTGGTATTTGGGGAGTGAGGGAGTAGGTGGTGAAGAAAAATATAAGCAATATTTGTATTTAAGGCTCATTGTATTATAATTAATCACATTGTTTTTAATTACAGAGACAAATACGTGGAACGCTCCTTACATCAACAGTGCATCGATGAACTGCATCTTCCCGTGCTTCACAAGGATGACAACGTAACGCCCGACTTAATGATACATTGTTGCAACCAGTTATTGAGATGCAAGGACGATTTAGAATACCTCAAAGGTCTCCACCTTAACATAACAACGTACTATTCCGTCTTAACCGATGGTACAGTATGCATTCCTTGGAATTGGACGTTGTAGCAAAATTATTTATTCTACTTACTACAAAATTGTTGTTGTACAATTAATATATTATATGATCAAATCACACGTGAGTTTTCAGATGGGTTTTTAGGGTACTGCTTTGGCTAAACGAGGAATTGCAAATTGTACATGTGAATGGTTTTTCGCCTGTGTGGATTCTCTCGTGTACTTTTAAACTTTCATTGGTAACGAAGCTTTTGGAACAGAAATTGCACGTGTATGGCCTTTCGCCTGTGTGGTAACGGGTATGAATTTTTAACGCTTGAGCTGTTATAAACGACTTTGTACAAAATTTACAACAATACGGCCTCTCTCCGGTATGCTCCGATCGGAGGTGAAACTTCAAATGTGTGGCAGATGATAGCTTCTTATTGCACATCATACAAATGTGCTTGGGTTCTTTTTTTTCACCAGTGTGCCTTCGTATGTGCTCATTCAGTTCGCATCGTGTAACAAAAGTTTTGGCACAAACCTGGCACATGAAATCTTTTTCTTTTGTGTGAATGTATTTGATATGCGAAACTAAAGACGCTTTCATTGCGAACGATCTGTCACACAGGCTACATTTGTGTGCTCTCTCACTGGAGTGTGTGATTAAGTGGGCTTTTAATCCGTCTTTTAACGAAAATGACTTACTACATATTTCGCATATAAATAATTTGTCCCTTGTAGCAAAGTGAATCTGAAATAATCATGTCATAATGTAGCACACTATTTTAAAGTGTTTACCTTTTTATGTTTATTCAAGTAGGATTTGGAGGGGTAAAATTTGCGACAAATTTCACACCCAAATGGTTTCTCACCCGTGTGTATTCTTTGGTGTCTGATTAACGTGGAGCGGAGATCGAATCCTTGATTACATTCTGGACAATTGTGAGGTTTCTTTCGATCAGAGTGCTTCGCTAAAAAGTGTTTACGAAGTGACCCTGATTCCACATACGATTTGCCACAAATTTTACAAGAGTGACTGCGAATACCTGTATGCGTTTTAAGGTGCCTGGTTAATTGTCCTTTACATGTAAAATGTTTTTCGCAAATGTGGCACTTGCATAAATTTTTCTGAGTAATAAAAGTAGCCGGAGTAGAGTTTTTCAATTCTGTTAAGGCAAGTTGCATTTCAGAATTTATAACTTTTGGGGCTCTTGGTTCTTGTCTTTGCACTAAATTGTTTAATAAACATCGTTCTAGTATTTTATGTGATTCTTGAATTTTTCGTTTAAAATCGACTGACTGCTGTAGAATTGTTGCGCAGGGATCACATAAATTGGTCGGAAGACCATCATTTTCAGTGGCCTTTTGAAAAACACACTGTCAAACTTTTGTATATAATTAGTTCCAATACTTACTTTAATATTGGTTAATTCATCCATCAATTGTGTAGCTTTAGCATTAAATTCAAATAAGTACTGCATTTTTGTAGAAGACTGAAGGCAAATTCTACAAATTTTTTTAAAATCTAAGTGATCGTTTTTTACTTCTTCACTCATTATTTTGAGTGGACACGAACGGTTTCCCTCCTGCAATGTATTTTCTAGAAAAAGGAGTACGATTACGACTTTAAAAATCAATAATCCAGGACGTTTGTAGCTTTCATGCTATTGATGCGCAATCAGGTCTAACAGATGACGCCACTTTCTTAATAAACGCGTACGACAAAACGTATTTGAAAGTCTGCATGTTTGCTTATTCAAATTGATATGTTTCAAGTGAAATGCTCTTATTATGTATTTGTGGACTGATTTGGCTCGAACTTTTTTCGACAGGCGCCGTCTCCTCGAGGGGTAGGAAAAGTGCGGCCGAGTCTTTTTCGGTAGTGGCAAGTTTAAAACTTTGCAGCGGGCAGGACAGGAGATGCGAAAAACTTAATATTGCGGTCACACCACTCCCCTCCATCTCTTTGCTGGTGTGGGGAAGGAGGACATGGAGGGAACGTAAAGGCGCGAGTGGAGGCACTTAGATTATTTGCATGTTTTTTTTAACTGTACAGAAGCGAAGGACACGTAGGTAGAAGTCACGCGTTAAACAAAGAAAAAAACAAATTACTTCAAAAATTTGGTACTACTTACAGTTCAAACGAACAAAGTTACTGGCAAAAACGGCTTGCAATGAGGCGTGACGTCACTCTTTTTACGAGTTGTTATGGCTGCATGTTAATTGCGTTTATGCCCGCGTTCGTTTGGCTGTTATTTGTGTTCATCGTGTTTGACTATATTTTGGGAACGTTGTCCGAGTATTCGCAGATAAGATAAAGAGTGTTCATTTTCGAAGCGTTAATTGTTGAATAAGTGATTAAAGTACAAACAAACGATGAGCGCACTGAATCAGTGGTGTATTGTTCCGAGAGATGTCTCCAAAATTCGAGTAAAGTGTGAATAATTTACCACATTTTCGGTAGTCTCAAAACAAACCCACGTCAGCGTAGTGTTAAAATGAGAAGTATTTTTGATACTTATACCAAAGAGTTTACTCTTTGCTTATACGATGGGTTATATTAAAAATGAGCGCTTCAAGATAAACGTCCTTTGACCCGAATCAAATTTCTTTACAAATATTCTAAAACAACGTTCAGGACAACGTAAACAACATGTTAACGATTCAAATTAATTGATAACTGCCCAACGGTAAAGCAATAAAAAACGGCCTATGATACAATAATACACAATATATTACAGTAAGAAAATAAGTCAAATTCCAAATGAAATTCTGACCAGGGCTGGCTTTAGGCATAAGCGGTGTAACCTTCCGCTTACGGCGCAAACAAGAGGGGGCGCAAAAGTTACTCTAATTTAATGACTGCCGATTGCCGAATCACGGATGTAAAACGTCTTCTATTTTTAAGACAAAACAATCGTGGATACCACGATATAACATAAATTAAAAAAATCCCTAATATCATAGATACTGGGTTGTTGGGAGTCATCATCATATAATATATCTGCCATGCCAAGGATTTATATCCTTGGAGAATTCCCTGGAGAATTGGATGTTCCTGTTGATATGGGATATTGGCATTGTAGCGAATGTTCCGGTAATCCCGATGGACATCTAGGGGCCATGAAAAATTGGTCATCGGCAATAAAGAACAAAGGCGAATGTGACGCAATATTTCCGGGAAATATGATTTGTGTTGTTCTAGAATGCTTGAGAACATTCTGGAGCGCTGGATAATACAAGCAAATACTTGATACTTTGGCATATGCCTGGCGTAGCAGCCTATAAATAAATCACGTAATTAAATTAACGTTACAATATGTTTTAAATATGAACCTCTATACAGGGTGATTCCTATAGTACCTGCCACCGTTTGGGAGCGTGTAGGTGGTGCGTAGGGGAGTATTTTGATATAGGACACTTGGGGTCGGAAATCTAAAATAAGGGTGCCAGAGCCAAATTTACCTTCTGGAATTTCGCGCCTGTAGGTAGGCAACCCAACCGGCCGGCGGTGCACACGGAGCGATCTCAGGCGGCGATGTGTGGCTGACACTTGATCAGAATTTTGTTTAAACCCACGAAATCCCGTCTGCAACGACGCGTATCAAGTGAATAAACACTATGGCAATAGTATAATAATAGTTGGCTAGATGTAGGAAGTGCATTGAGAACAACGGTGGCCACGTTGAACACTTGTAAACGTTATTGCTTTTGACTGTCGTTTTCCCTCCTTCCCTCCCATGTCGCTTCCTCGCGCTAACTCGCTCTGCATTGCTCCGCGCGAAACGTCGGTCGGTTGGGTTGCCTACATACAGGCGTGAAATTCCAGAAGATAAATTTGGTTCTGGCGCCCTTATTTTAGATTTCCGACCCCAAGTGTCCTATATCAAAATACTCCCCTAGGCACCCCCTATACGCTCCCAAACGGTGGCAGGTACTATAGGAATCACCCTGTATTTTTAAAAACATGCTTGCCAAAAGTTCCCATTATTTAAGTTTTGGCGCGGCGGACAGGGGCGCAAATTTCAGTGCTTGAGCCGGCTCTGATTCTGACGATGGGATTGATGACAGCGCCCCAACCCCCTCACGTGTTTAGATATATTATTGATTTTGATTTGCTTGAGATTGGCCAGTTGTGTACTCGATTTTTAAACTCATTTGGATTGATTAGCGACTTCAATTCTTTGTGTATGAATCTGCCTTTTTTTTGTTGTCTTACGTACAGAGGTAGATACCGAAATGATAAAGAGATACTTAATAATAATAATATGCCTTTATTTAATAACTGCAGTAGCCATATAACAAATGAGACAATTACCATAAAAAAAGCAATTAAAGAGAATTGTAAAAAATTGATTAAAAAAAAATTGATAAAAAAAAATTAATGTAAAGAAAAGAAACTAAAATAAATCATAATGAGAACTACTACAGTTTTAAATCGTAACGTGGGAGATACCTTCTGAACTGGAGAAGCTCCGGATAATTAACAATGTAGGTACTTCACATACTTAAAGTAAGAGACTTCAGAATGTTATTTTTCACACATTGGAGTTTTTTTAATCTGTTTTGGGATGGCCCTTCTTTAGCTTATCAAATGTAATAGATTAACGTCAGGTCGTTGAATTTTTTTACTCAACGGTCAGGTTGAAATTATTCAAATTCAAGAGTTACTTCTTCGCATTGTTAAGTTTTGTATATCATAGATGTGATGTAAAATGTGTGTTTAGCGTTTTCCACAGTTATCTCTCTTGCTCCCGATTTCCCTCTATACTTACCTTTTGTGAACAGTGATTCGAAATTTTCTTCGGCTTGGTTCTTTTGTCCAATGGAGGAGCACATGTCATACATTTGGCTTTAAATGCATTGTGTCTAAATTTGTAGGAACTCAAAATGCTGAACACTTTGATTCATTTTACACTTTTGATTAATATTATTCAATAAACTTTCTTTTGCTTTTCAAATTCAATAAGTGTTATTGGCATTCCATTTTTTTGATAATAAGCATTCGGTACCAATCAGTACAACCTAAGTGTGAGGATTGTATTACTACAGTGGTGTGCCAAGTTTGTGATTTTCTCGTTTTTGATAGCTCGGGAGTTGTCGACTTAGGTACATCAAAATTAGTGTAGGGGACCTGGAAGGTACAAGAAGTACAGCACATTAGTACCTACGAATTTTATTGTCCCTAGAAAAAAATCAATTATTTTTTTATTAAACGTTATATTTCATAATGTTATCATCGATAGAGAGATCAATTCTATCTTTTTATGTCTAAATTATTAGAAAAAATTTTTCAGTACATAAATTTGCCATACAAATTGATAGAACTCTCATTATATGTTAATATTTTAAAAAGTATGTGTCTGTGTCCAAGATAATATCTATTATGGGGATCTCGGAAGCCATAGAAGATAGAATGATGAGATACATATGGACGGATTCTTAGACTTAATAAGTTTCTTGATTGAATTCGATGGAAAGTCACCGCTGTAACGGGCTTTCCCTATACAGAACTTTGAAAGAGGGCAGGCTTTCGTTTTAGCGTATGTCGTATGTGTATTTTTGCATTGTAATAAAATTATTTTATTTATTTATAACCGAAGTGGGTACTTTATTTAACCGTCAGGAAACCAAAAGGGAATTAGCAAAATAAAGTAATAATCGCGGTTAGAAATGCAATTTTATTTCAGATGTAAATAGAATAAGAACACTACTTTACGTATGTATATTCGGCTCAAGGTAAACAAAGCGAGTCATTGCAAATAAAATGAAAGCGGAGAGAGTTGTCCGTTCAGTATCGTACAGTTTTAGACTCGCGCCTGGACATTCTTAACATATTAACGTGTCACACTTCGCTTTATTTTTATTGTACAGGTGTTTATATATTTAAGATACAATTAATTTTTATTTCAGCACCTAACGGTCATTCTTTATATGAGTTTATTGCAGTTTTAAATAAAGTTGATATTTCCTATCAATACGAAGTTTTTTTTGTTGCGAACAAATGTGGTTGGTTTAACCATTTGTTTCAACAGGATTGTTTCGTCTCAAATCGCCATTTAATAAAATGTTATTGTATTACAGCAGCTAAGGCGATATTTTTAAGAAAATAAGAACCATTTCATAATTTAATAAAGATTATTGAGGTATTATTTATCTCCTTTACCTTTTCCTTAAGAGGCCAGAGGAGGGTTATATATTGATTGGCAATTCCGAAGATCCAATGTGGTCTGGATCAGTTAGACTGGAGCATTCGCCATCATGCGAAATATGCTGGAGGTGGTGTTTCAAGATATCAGGGTAGAAATTTTGGTCTGCTGTCTCAACCCCGGAGAAACCCCGCAACCGTAACAAAGTTAATTGCTTTTTATTCGACAATGGAAGATGCACCAATAACGGATTAGTTAAATTTGCTATATGGGCAGACTCAATTGTTTAGTCTCAGTCTTAACATCGATGTCAAAATGATACATAATGAAATTCGTGCTTGTGTTATGAATGTGAACGCAAATGACAAATATTGAATTGTTCTAAATCAATCTATTTAAGTACTGTTATAAAGCCATCAATAATTAATTTCATATAAATAAATCACGTAATTAAATGTACAGGGTGACCCAAGAAGACTGTTCCTCGGCCATATCTCGAGAACCGTTTGTCATATGACTTAGGGGCAAAAAAATTATTGGGTAAATCGGTCATGAAGAATCGCTGGAAAATATTTTCAAGTTCTAAAAATGACCAACAGAGGGCGTAACTGCCATCTTAAATTTTAAAATTGCATTTTCTTTAAATCTCGAGCAATAAACTAAACATTCTTTTATCACATTTTTGAAGAGAACCAGTTTATCTATCATTTTCGTAAAAATAAAAACTCATTTATTTCAAAAACAAAGATGGTGTGGGGCGTTCAATTGTTTTTGGAATAACCTGCTTTAACTTCTTGACCGTTTGACCGATTTTAACAAATTTGGTATGGTTGAAAAGAGCATTCCTTGGGCAATGAGAATCAACCAAAATATAGTTAATTTAGTTGAATCCTTCTGCGCCAGGGGGCTAGTTTTGGCACTACGACCCAAAATCCTAAAAAAATCAAATGGAATGATATGACTTTTTCTTTATCCTTACTTTACCATGCCTATATATTCTGAACTGTTTAATACAGGCGAAAAAAGAATCTTCATTCTATTGGAAAACAGGTGACAAGTTCCACTACAACATTAGATCCAAAAGAAACTTGGTTATGGATTCTTACCGCACAGTCAAAGGAAGAGACGTCCACTATTATATCAAAACATGCTACAATGTGCTACCCAATACGTTGAGAGATCTGGAAGAGAGGGAGTTCGGTGCCAAGATGGAAAGTATATTGATCAGCAACGCATGTCATTCCATTTGATTTTTTTAGGATTTTGGGTCGTAGTGTCAAAACTAGCCCCCTTGCGGAGAAGGATTCAACTAAATTAACTATATTTTGGTTGATTCTTGTTGGTTGCCCAAGGAATGCTCTTTTCAACGATACCAAATTTGTTACAATCAGTCAAACGGTTAAGAAGTTAAAGCAGGTTATTGCAAAAACAATTGAACGCCCCACGCCATCTTTGTTTTTGAAATAACTGAGGTTTTGTTTTTACGACTCGCGAAAATGATAGATAACCTAGAGATTTAAAGAAAATGCAATTTTAAAATTTAAGATGGCAGTTACGCCCTCTTGTGGTCATTTTTAGAACTTGAAAATATTTTCCAGCAATTCTTCATAACCGATTTACCAAATAAATTTTTACCCCTAAATCATACAACGAACGGTTCCGGAGATATGGCCGAGGAACAGTCTTATTGGGTCACCCGGTAAGTTACCTTGTATGTTACAGTATGGAGAGTAGTTGATATTTAATAAGCACTGTACTTATACGTACATACTAAACAGCGCGTTGGTTTTATAGAAAAAAAAACAAACCAAGGGAGAAAAATACGTGATCAACGAACGTTTCGGAGAGTATGATTTGTATTGATTGAAGATTTCGCTTATCAAAACCCGTCTCCAATTTTGAGAGTTGTTGAAGAAAATCTAAATATTTCGGAGCCCCTACCTTGAAACATCCCACAGGTATCGAGGTGGCGTTGGAAAGTCAAAAGTTTGAGAAGGCTGTTTTAAATCTTTATCACTGTCTGACAGATGTAATTGCATATCCAGTCCTCACATTAACCACTGTATCAATTTTTTGTTCTGCTAATGTTTTATATGGCAATATGATTATGTACAGATTACTGATTAGTATTGCCAATAGAAGAACTCGTACATGACTTAGATAGCATTAATTTGTCAGTGTACAAGGTGGTCCAAACTGGACATTTTCCTATGCAAACGCCCTTTATTTTACGAGATAGACAAAAGAACCTAGGTGTCTGGAGGACAATTTTAAAAAGAAAATCACTGGCGCAAACAGAATTTAGCTATCTCTAATCGTTTGGCCGCTAGGGGGCGTTTCTTATTATTCAGTGAGTTTCTCTTTAAAATTGAGCTCCTAGGTCCATTTTTTCTGAAATGTCCAATTTGGACCACCCTACACATGTAGCCTACCATTTCTTTCTTGTATGGATACACCATGCCGGATACAATGAGAGTTCACATTGCAAATGTAATCTTATGTGATGCAAATTTTCTACTTATATTGAATCAGTCGTACCTACCATTAACATTGAACTTACAGCACTTAATTTTACACAAAAAAAGTTAAATAATTTTACTTCCAATGGCTCTTCATATGTGTTCTAAGCGCACTACTTTGAATATACGCTTTCCCACATACATTGCATGAATACGGATGTTCACCAGTATGTATTCGTTCATGCACTTTTAGTGTTGACCTTTCACCAAACGCTTTCCCACAATGATTACACAGAAATGGTTTTCTACCTAAATGTCTTTGCTTATGTGAATTCAAATTACCTTTAGCTATAAACCGTTTCTGACAAATATCACACACATACGGACGTTCACCGGTATGTACGCGAACGTGCACTTTAAGTTCTGCCGCCGAGCCGCACTGCTTACCGCACTCAGTACAAACGGCGTTCGGTGGAAGACCAAGTCCTAAATGCTTCTTTTTCATGTGATTATTTAAGTGCACCTTAGTACTGCAAACTTTAGAGCAAACACTGCACAAGAAGTTATTGTCGGTGTCGTGTATTGCACCGAAATGTCTCTGCATGGCCTCCTTTGTAAAAAATGATTTATTACAACCGGAACACTGAAAAGGCTTTACTCCGCTATGCTTTCGTTTATGCGTCTCTAAACTGCCAGCAGTTAAAAGAAATTTATCGCAAATATCACATTGAAACTTTCTATCTCTTACTGTGTGGATCTACAAGTAAACACAAGTATTACAATCCCTATTCTTTCTTCCTACTAAGAGGAGCATTTTAAAAAGCTTACTTGCAACTGCCCGAGATGGCGCCGTTTTTACATAGTAAATTCAGTAGCAGCAGAGGGGCACATAAACTGAATGTAGTTAAAATTTGACTCCATCAGTACCAGATTAGCAGACTGCGATAGAATATTTTTAAATCTCTTTCTTGGTTATAAACATGCTCTCAATATGCATATTACAAAAGAATTTGAAAATTATCGAAACAGTATTAAATTTTGTGTTTCGGGCTTTTTAATTTACTCCTCTTATTGTAGAAACAGGGTATACAATTACTTACGATGGAATGTTGGCGCAAAATTGCTTTAGTGGCAAAAGTACGGTTACACACGTCACATTTAAATGGCCTTTCACCAGTGTGACTTCGTAAGTGATCATTCAAACTGGCCTTGGCGTAAAACTTTTGTGCACAGATTTCACATTTGTGCCTTCTGTCATCGTAGTGCCGTTTCATATGCTCTGCCAAAACCTGTGACGTTTTAAATGGTTTATCACATTTGCTACAGATAAACGGGCGCGAATCATCGTGCGTTTTTAAATGTCTGTTGTAGGAGTTTGTGGAAGTGCATTGTTTTCCGCATGTAACACATAATAGTTCCTCTAATGATTTTTTACGTTTTGGTCCTGTTGTAACGGAAGAAGTTGAAGTGATGTTGCAGTTATCTAACGCAACACTTTCTATCACTTCTATAACGCTGCTTAGATCTGATGTCAGTTTTGTTGAACTTGATGGAGCAAATCCAGCATCACGCTGGTTCAAAAGGTCTTTTAATTCATCCTCATCTTCAATAACGGAGTTGGAATGTTCGGAATGTGTATCGTGTGGTACACTGGAAGTGTCGAACACAAAATTCACATCATTTTTTACTTTCTTTTGTAATAACCATCGGCCAATTTCAAATGATCTTACGACTTGTTGTTTAAATACGTACCAACGACTGACATCATTCGCACACTGATGACATACTAGATTATATAAACCGTTATCCGGCGTTACCTAAAATTATGCTTTTGGGGATCACTATGAAAACAAGTTGAGTTTGTACTTGGATCGAGGCACACTCTAAGAGCAGATCTGCTACTCCTGAGTCGCAAATTAAACTCATTTGATCGTGTTTGTTTAAGCACAACCTGCATACCTCTTCTATGTGCACATGCTCGTACTCGACGAAAGACTCCATACTTTTTTAGAAACAAATTATTGTAATTTAAAATTTTATTTATTTAGGTTATGATGTTGGATTTGGAAGTGGATCTGTTACTATTTTTACTTGTAGTTTACCTCAGATAGGCGGTGTATAAGACTACGTTCTTTATACAGACAGCACAGATAAAATACCCAAATTTTATCTGTGCAGACAGGCATGTTTCAAGGTTAATAGAGAAAGTAGGTTGCCTATACCATTGATTATATACACTTATAATCAATGCCAATACTCTGTTTTTTAACTATATTTTCTTTCTAGGTACCTTGCCGGCATGGTTAGCAATAATTGTGATAATATTAACAATCATTTTTACATTTGTATTATGTTCATATTTGGGTATTTAGATTGGAATCTCTCTAATCACAAAATATACATTTGCACCACATTCAATTATTCATCTTACAAACCTTTGGTTTGTGTGCGAAATTGTTCAAGGACTCAAAGGCTCCCGTTCATCTACATAACAGTTATTTATACAGTCGATCAATAAAGACATTTATTATTGTTATTGTTACTACCTTTAGAGCAGTCAACCCACTGTAAACGCTGGTGGCCTTTTCTCTCACTGTTAATACCCAGGGTGATCATTGACCAGCCTTTTTTAAACGTTTTGAATTGTTTTTGATTACTTGAATGTTATCCATATTATGTGTTATATTTTTCAAAAGAAAATTTAATATGCTATCTTTTTAGATGAAAGCATTAACACAGTGTCCCATTTAAAAAAAATGAGATTAGATCCGATAACTTTTTTTACCTATAACCTTAATACAAATTCATGTGCTTGATACCGTTAACCTTTTGTTTGACATCGCGTTCATTTTTGGGGTAATGTTTGTTTATGTTCCGATTACATCCAACTTATTAGATGCATACCTACCTATTTTTAAGCATTCTTTTAAACATGCAGAAATTATCGAATTGTTTCATGTGTGTATGTGTACTGATTTGTTTGTAAACTAACATTTTCGCGTTGAAGAAACGGTCATTTTCCGTCTTGTCTTAACAGAAAGATTTTATTGCAGCAAAGATGAGTGACATCCTGTATATTTCACACCTTTTTAGAATTTTTGTACCTGGTGCCCTGTGAAGTTAGCGTAGAACCTGGCGGTTAAGTACACTACAGAATTAAATAGGAAAAAATTACTACAAAAAACTTTTAATTGGATCATAAAACCTCTTAATCTCTCAGCTCCCGTTGTCCTAAAAATCTAGGACATACCTCAAAATCTAGGTTAATTAAACGCACTTCATTTGAGACTAGACACGAATTAATCGACTGCGGTTTAATACAACTCATTTAATTAGCTATTGTTAATTAAACTCGCTTAACTGGCCGGGTTGAAATTCCAAAATTCGGTAGTCCAGTATAATGCTCATTGTTACTTGGAATTCCGGGTCGCGTACGTTTTCTATGTAAACTGCACGCTACGGCTAGACATGGGAATTTTTTTCGATATATCGATAGGTATCGATAGTGATCGATATATCAAATAACAATAGGTAGAGCTAAAAAAATCGATATATCGCTAGATCGATAACTATCGATATATCGATACTTATCGATATGTCGATAACTATTGATATATCGATATGTCGATAACTATTGATATATCGATATGTCGATAACTATTGATATATCGATAACTATTGATATATCGATATGTCGATAACTATCGGTACGATAAAATTATGTTATTGTTGAGATTTCAACGAGCGCTACTATTTTTATTAATAAAATCCATTTTCGGTTTTACTCTCGTGTAAATTTACTATTTTTAGTTGCTCGACGTTTCGGAAACTTAACTTTGCTCCCTTTCTCAAGAGAAGCGCTACGTCACATCATCATCCATGCCAAATAAACGCAGTAATAAAATCTTTAGAAAATAGATCTTTTCGTCTTACTGACGATTGCTCAAAAAAAGAAGCACTTCAAAAACTTGAACAAAATGTTGCATCAAAATGGCTACTCTTTAGATAAAATAAAGAAGACAATCAAAGGGTGTAATCATGGCCTATGTATCGGTATCTGATTGATGGTTACAGAGGACCAGTCACAAAAAAACAGAAAAAGCTAAGAACACTTCAAATTTAGATATACAGTTTCAATTGATTGACATTTACGAAATCTAACAAAAAACTCTTGATAAAGGTAGCAAAGAAACGTCGAGTAACTATTAATAGTCACTTTACACGAGAATAAACCGGAAAATGGATTTTATTAATAAAACTCGATAAGATAACTATCCCTGTCGATAATACGTCGAATATTTCTCTCAAATGAGGCGTGCAATTACCGCTTAATTACAGCGGTAATTGCATTGTAGAAAGCTAAAGAGCCCTGCGATAATTGCACAGTTAATATGCGGTAACTCCATTAAAGTTGCAAGAACTGCATTCGGTTATTTTCATATTTTGTTAAAAGAGCCCTCTTGTCTTGTCGGGCTCTTTCGCCAAAATATAAAAGTAAATTCATGCAGTTTTTAGACACGCTTTCAAAAAAATTATCGGTAATATTATATCGATACCTATATATTAAAAACTATCGCCATAACGAGAACTATCGATATACCGATACTTATCGATATAGCGACAGTTATCGATCTTTCGATAGTTATCGGTGTATCGATAACCATCGATATTTCGATAATTATCGGCATATCGATAAGTAAAATATATCGATAGGTAAGTACCCGATACTTATATCGATAGGTGAAAACAGTTATCGCCCATCCCTAGCGATAACTATCGACATATCGATATATCGATAACTATCGATAACTATCGACATCGATGATATATCGAATAACTATCGATATATCGATAACTATCGACATATCGATAACTATCGACATATCGATAACTATCGACATATCGATAGGTATCGATATATCGATATTATTTCGATAATTATCGGCATATCGATAAGTAAAATATATCGATAGGTAAGTACCCGATACTTATCGATAGGTGAAAACAGTTATCGCCCATCCCTAGCTACGGCAACCTTGCTTGTTTTGAATTAACATAGGAAACTAATCGGTTATTAATGAATTTAGCGAACTGAAATCTTTCTGGTCATCTTTTAAAAAGGACAACAGTTTTCGGATGCTACAGGATACATTCCAACTCGCCAAGAGAAAGTGATGGTACCATATTCGACTTGAGTGTATCACTAGTAATGGAGATAGGATATATGTTGGAGAACAGAGTATTGGAACAGGGTACTCACAAAGTGAAACTAAAAGTTTTTGTCCAATTTATCTGTTGCAATAGTGAAACATAATATAAAACATCGTCATATTTACTTACAGCATCTTTAAACGATTACACTTTTACTTTGTTTTAGTATTTATATTTAAAAAATGTTATGACAAAAAATACTTACAAATTAACTATCACATAAATAATCATTTGAAAATACCTAAAACTACTACTACTTATTTAACAGTCGTAACGCGATCTTGGCAGCTGCTTTCTTGGCCGATGCTTTACTGTCACCAGCTCCATAAACAACCTTTTGCGAACCATTTAACATAAAATGTAACTGTACAATAACATGTCCGTCATCGACAACAACAGCTGATCTAAAATTTGAAAAAAACAGTGCAATTATAAATACTTTGGTCGCGTTTATAGTCTACAAATGACGTATACATCATCAACATAAAAGTTTGAGTAGATGATAGGCTATGACTCCTGAGAGTCGTGGTTGTAATCGGAGTTTGGGCATGAAAATTTTTCTTCTTACAGAAAATTTAATTAATTTAATTTACTTTTATTATACGTGCATGGAGGGGCATCTAAAACGATCCACTTTTATTATAGTAACTAGATAGAGATATCTCTTTTATTTGGCGAGAATCGAAAAAATAGTCAAATATAATTTATACGATCACATTTTATTCTGATGAAAAAAGACCAGTGTTCCGTTTTTAAGATTTACAACAGATACCGTGCATCCCGACCGCACACGGTGCATATTGACTTGACTTCCTGTACGTGTTACTGCTCTGCAAACAAATAGGCTTTTGTGCATGCTAAGTTTTGAGTACCGTTATCTGAATCATGTTTGCTTGTACAGGTTATTATGTCTTTATATTGTTTGATTTATTTATGCATGTAATGTTCCTAGGAGTCTATCAAGCAGACACTGAAAACGTTGACTTACCCTATACTTACCGTTGGCAACTCTGGTAAGAAACTACAAGCAGAGCCACCTACCTTTCCAGTCGAAACGATGGTAGTTTCGCGCCACTTTTGAATTTGGATGGCAGTCGTTGTGTAATCGGTTCTTTTATGTGTTGGGACGTGAGACATAATCGGGAAGGGAATTAAATAAAAGACAGAACTTTTCTGCGTAAGAAATGACAAGATCAAATAAATATATTAACGCACACAACAAGACCATGCCAAGGAAACCTTCTAAGGGACTAAAACCCTGGCATAGGCCACACAAATACATGAAATAAATCACCTACAGCAATAAAATGCAAGAGAATATACACATAAATGAAACATCTCAAATTGTATGATAAAAATCAGATAATCAAATCAAATGCAATTAAACAAGTTCATAAAATCAAAACACACAAGACATCATAAATGCAGTGGAAAACATGATAAATTAATTCAGTACAAAAACACATCAAAATACTTGTACGATCAATTGAGATAACTCAACTCGTCGAATAAACAAATTGCATGTATATAGGAAACATGTAAATGGTGTGGCTCTACTCCAGCCTTCCGTTAACATAATTTAATTTAACACAAAAAGTACATGTGAGAATGGCATTGGCCAATAGCAAGTATTCATGTGAAAATCGATTATCGCTCAAGCAGATCATATTTTAAATAGAGGAAATGTAAATGAGAGGGCCCCCACTCGTATTGCTAAGATGTTAAGAACTACAATCCGCACGAGACGAGTAGGCAACAGATACAGCTAAAGATCGAACTGCATTAGGTACCTACTCCACGGAGACAGAATGACCCACTCGCACACACAAACATCGAAACATCAAATAAAAGAGCCCCCGTTCGTATAGAGAAGTGCAGCGCGTCACGAATCAGAAAGTAACAGATGCAGCGAACAATCAAACTGTATTAGGTATCCCTCACGGAATAGTTACGGATCAATCGGGTAGAGCAACATCGCACTGATAATCAACTCCTCGTGAATACAGAAATAAATACTTAATTAAACAAAATAATGGCATAATCATCTGTACAGTATAACAAACAAACATGATTCATCTAACGGTACTCAAAACAAAGGCATGGAGTATGCCATGATTCAGATATCGTAGTTTATGCAAAATCAGCAAAATGTAAATAATATCAAATTGTGGCAAGAAATTCAATGATTAAATAGCTAATACAAGAAAGAATAAAATGGTTACTACCTGTAAATACACCTTCAAAAACCACCACCAAAAATAATCAAGAATAAATAAAAAAACCGGGAAAGCGTGTACCTTCCGTCGACCTCGTCGCAATCTTCTTCTCATTCTCCCCTAGCTTTGTTACAAAAATCCCCTAGTATTCGGCATCTGCGCAAAACGGTCGTTGGTTATATACAGAGCATATTATATTTCTGTTTCAGATGTAAACGTGTGTTGCCTAACCATCAGGGTGGAATATCACATGCATTAACGAGGAAGTTTATTATCCGTGTGACGGTGGTCTGCTTGATTTGATTGAATTATTCCATGAAGGAACTCAGATCGTGCGGATCACAGTTCTTGGATCTTAGCAATACGAGAAGGGGGTTCTCTAATTAACCTTGCTTCTATTTCTTAGTGTGGTTTTAATAGACTTTTAACATGACTCACTACTAGCATTCTCACATACGTACTTTTCATTTTAAATTATGGTAACCGAGCCTGGAGTAGGGCCACGCGATTTTGATTTTTTTATGTACATGCAATTTACCATTTTATGAGTTGTTTTGCCTAAACTGAACCGTAGATGTGTTGAATTAACATGTACCCTTGGGTACTAAGGGTGGGTCGTTTTAATGCGCCATGTCAGAATTATAGTTAGACATCGTCTAGTATAAAAAAGTGACAGGTAGCCGCCCACTGAAAAACTTTTTCTTCGCATGCGCTAGATAGATGAAAATATAATAGCATAATTTGTGTACACCTCACAGGCGACTGAAGGCTATTGACTGTTTTTATACTAGAAGAGCAATAATTGGTTACATTAAGCTCCAGTATAGTATGCACTCTGTAGGATGTAAATTGTATAAGAATTCCGTTCCAAATTGTAGAAGAAATTTCACGAAAGAATGTTTCAACAAAAATAATACAAAAAATGGAAAGTATCAGCAAAAAAAGAAATTTCACTCAATAAGACAAGAATGATTTTATTAGATATTAATTTTCTCAGTAGCTATAATCTGTATTCAAATCTGCTGTTCTTTCTTCATTTATTTGTTTTGTGGTACATATACAATTTACGGTTAGATAAAGTAAGTTTCACTTACCCAAACCTTGGATTAGCCGCAACCATCTCGTGGATTACTCTAATTGGTTGTTTTGGAACATTTTTCATAAACGTTTCCATCTCCTTCCACATTATTCGATGAATAACTTTCCACGTAGTTTTAAGACACATACCAGAATCCAAGAAGACAGCACCTATCAAGGCCTCAAACATATCTCCAAGAACCTACAGGTTCGACATTACAAGAATGTTAACATGAGGAACAAATACCTTTGGCACATCAATATGTTGACCTATGTGTAGTTCCCCTTCACTTATTAACGTTAGTACTTCCTCATTGATCTTGTGATTGTTTAATTCTTGATATCGAACGAAGTTATCTATATATTTTGATAATTGCCTATTTGAAAACTGCAGATGTTTTTGAAATCCACATCTAACTGTGAAGCACGCGAATGTGATGTTATTTACCAATGCGGAGCGTAAATCGGTTAAATCACCCGGACTCAAATTTTCAGAAGCTTCAAATATGTAGCAAGTAATTAAGAAGTCTAATACAGCATCCCCCAAAAACTCCAAAGTTTGATAACAGTTCGTGATACGATTGGAAATATATGACGCATGCGTTAACGCTTGTAACAAATACGCACGATTTTTAAATGTGTAACGTAACTTGTCTTGCACTTTTTCCCATGCTGGGATATGGTATTCAATATTTCGTTTGGCAACATTTTTGGCAAAGGCCGGATTCGGAGGCGTCATTTGAAACAGATTGTCAATATTTTCAAATTGTGGAACAATATTTAACCACTTTAAAAATCGCAAACCACCCTTGATACCGTGAGCTTGAAAATACACACCTAACAGTGCTTCGACACAATCGGCGATCGACTTATCCCTTATAACTTGCTGATCTAAAAACGAGTATGCGGAATTGGAGTGTACATTGTCATCTTTAGGTATCTCGTCACAAGCTGCACTGATGTCGTTGATAGATTTATCACATAATATACCATCGATCTGTTCGCTTTTTGTAAACGTAAAGTGAAAGAGAGAATTTATCGATATGGATCGATTGATCCTATCTCTGAATATTTTAGGAACATTAAATGCGGGTGGTTTCCACTCGGAAGCTGGATCAAACTCTGCGACTTTTACATACTCACTAATACCCTTTTTATTTCCAATGTAAAATAAATTCTTATTACTAATTAATTTTCCTTTAAAACTGGTTAACATGCCTTCATCAAAACTTGGATATTTCAGGAAAAGGAACAAAGAAATAGTAAATTTCAAAAATGAGTCACCCAAAGTTTCTAACCGTTCCAAATTAACTATGTCATTATTTTTTGCCGTAGTCAGTGCAGTAAAAATATCTACAAGTTCGGCACCTTTACTATTTTCTCTAATTTTCAAAAAATTTAATGGTTTATAAGTGTAAAGGTTATTATCCGTCTCACACTTATTTCGATTTGCTACTTTATTCTTTACTAACTGGTGATCCTTTGGTAGCGCTTGCGACACAAAGTTGTCAAAAGCTTCCACATCAGTCAACTTCACGTCACGTTGTCGTTCGATATCTACAGGTTCGGTTAACTCATTCCAAGGACATTCCGCAGCTAATTCTTTAATTGTTAAATCAGGTAATAACTTTGTTAAAGAAATGCTCCCAAATATTTTATCTTGAGATATTTCCGTTATGTTCGATTGCTCGATTTCTTCATAATGTGCGCTTACTTCTATATCGTCCGTTATATGTTTATCTAACAGTAACGGTGCCCACTCTTCTTTTTCGGATAGTTCATGGATACCTAATCCGATCCCTTTTGCAATTAAACTACGTAATTCATCTGCCTGCAATAGTAACACAATCCTATTCAAAATTGTTGGTAGCAAACCGGCTTGTAACCATAAGGCAGATGGAAAATCTTGCTTTACGCAAAGTTCGGGTATCAAATACTGTTCAAATTTATCACCGCTACTTTTTCTACCATGTGACCTACGAGGTTTTAGACAATTTAACCTCTTTGAAATACCTTTTACCAAAACTAAAGGCTGACTTTTATTGATTACTATTTGCTTGTGTTTTTCCATGAAGTAAGCTGCGTAGGTGGCAAAGCCCTCTGTAGGAAAGGCGCTCAGCGGATTCAATTCGTTAGAGACTTTGACTACGAGGTATTGCTGGAACAAACATTCTTAAGTAAAAAAAACAAACTAATGCTAGTGCAATAAAGTAAAACTCCCAAAACCGTCTGTCTGTGAGCACATTAGGTAACTAGCAAAAACTTTGCACAGTTGACCTAGGTATACGCCTATTGAAAAGGGTCAAATACAATGACCCAGTAGGGTCACACCGCTCTACCGCTTTTCTAGATCCGCCTTAACACACGGTTTAGTATAATTGAAATTAATACTCTACCCACAACTTATAGGAGACACTAATAATTATTTCTTGATTCTGGTTCACAAACAAAGAGCTATCTTAACCACTTCCCCAATGAAGACACTGGAAATACAGGAAGTAGATAATAATTTTGTCATTTTAAATATTTTTCATCGCATTTTTCGATCATAGGTGAAATTTTGTTTCTTTTGATCCTATTCCACATTATAAGGATGGTAGAGGTTTTTACTAGCGGCAGAAGAAATTTACCGGTGAGCCATTAGACAAACTTGTAATCCACCTGGGGTCTGGAAAAACTGTAACATTGTGTAATTTTTCTTCTTACTAATGTTAGGTATACAGGATGCCACAACGAAAACGAAACAGACTGAATATCTCGAAGGAAATAGTTTTTTCGAAAGAAACATAAAAACAGGTCGCTTTAGGTTGGAAATTACTTAAAAATCCCCCCGAGTAAGGTTGCCACTCCTTCAATAATTTTAAATTGAACCTTGGGTCAAGTGACCCATCATTCGCCTATGGTTTAGGTTTCAAATTTGAGCGAGGGTTGCAAATGACAAATAATTCAAATGCATATTCAAGTTTGTACGTGAATGAACACGTTCATAAGTACATTCCTGAAGAATATAAACCATGATAAATCAACATAATAAAACCTGCTAATAACTCAAAAATGGACTCATAAAACCTGCTCGAGCTATCCCTAAATTATGAGCAAATGATGAATTACTTGATATGTCAGATGCCAATGTTTTGTCTTGGTTTTTAGCTCGGTTTTTGGGTACTAAATGGTAAAATACTGATGCGATTTTATTTCAGTGAATCAGAATTGACTTTAGCAATGTCTTGATCTCTACATCTCAATAAACGCCTTAAATTCATTTCATTACTTCACAAGAGTTGTAACGAGTGGTCGCTTTAGAATTTAAAAAAGTAATTTTTCGAATGCATATTTTGTTAAGCATAGGAACAAAGATATGTCTGGCGATAACGAGCCATGTCAAGGTAGCGCGGTTGCCACGATCTCTCGCAGTTTAACTTCGGGTAAGAACATATTAGGTAGTGAGAACTCCTACATTCGCCAGCTAGATTTCAAGAGTAAAAGTGAAGAAAGTAGTTTACATGAAATTGTCAGGATTTTCTTCAACAAAAGATTACATACACTGATACAACTGCAAGTAAAGATGAAAGACGATAATTGGGTCTATAATAAAATTTGAATAAACTTTTAAATATACAATTTCCTTTTGATGGACCATATAAATAACTGGATTGCTGAATACTGTTGAGTTAGTGTATGGTACAGGAGAACCTCTGCAGAGATGGCAGCAATAGGTATATATTGCTATGCAAGCAAAGTCGATGTGGACGTTAAGGTTTGGTCCAAACGCCTGAAGTTAATTACCGGTCATTAATCGTTATTCAACTTTTCGTTTCAATTTATTTAATTAGTCTGGTTGGGTTTTACGTGTAAACACAAAGCGAGTATTGTGTTTCTATTTGTATCCAAGTGATTTGTTTTTTCGTTGCTTATTTCCTAGTATTATTAAATGTAGGGCAATTTATCGCTTATTTGAATTATTACGAATTTTGATTATTTTTATAAAAGATTTATAATAATAATAATAATAATAACTTTATTGTCTGTGATATAGTACCTTGACATAGACATCGTCATACATTCAAACATGGACATTTACAATTTTAAAAAGTCATTTAGGAACAGTGTAAACGCTAAAGTGCATGTTACAATTAAAAATCACTCATTGAATAAAAACAACGTTGGACTAAGTATTTTTTTAGGTTCGTTCGATACTTCTTAATGTTTGTGATGTTTTTAATATATAAAGGGAGTGCATTGTACATTTTAACTCCATTGTAATATGGACCCCTTTCATACTTCGCTGTGGAATGGTAGGGTATGGTAAGTACCTCATTGTTGCGTGTATGATAGTCATGCTTAGCATTTAATGGATGAAAAATATGACTATTCATTTTCATGAAGATGCAAAGCTTATACATGTAAATGCTGGGAAATGATAAAATTTTCCTATTGATGAAAACATTCCTGAGAGAAATTGTCGGTTTTACATTAAAAATTAATCGCATTATCCTTTTTTGTAGGATGAAGACTCTGTTTTTGTCGACAGCTGTCCCCCAGGTAACAACGTTGTATGCTAAATGAGGATATGCGAGCGCGTAATACACAGTAACTAGTGAATTTATGTCAAGACATGATTTCAAGTTTCCTAACACATAATAAGTCCTGTTAAGTTTTTTACACACATTCTTAATATGTTGGTCCCATGACAAATCGTCATCTATAAAAATCCCTAAAAACTTAGTATTTAGACTAACACTTGGGGCATTGAATTTATAACTATCAGAAGCGCAGGTTAAATGGCAGGATATGTGACTGTTTTCAATAGTTTAAATTACAAGACGTAGATGTCTCTACCATCGAGAAAGATGAATAATAATGTCAGTTTTTTACCTTTGTTAATTATTATACAGGAATCTGTAATGAACCCACTATCTCGATTTGTAATTGTTGTATACAGAATTCTAGATACCCAAGAAACGTACTTATAAGGCATTTATGTGGCACACAGGATGTTGAATGACGTAAGATAAACATTCTTCCTTTCATGAATCGTGACCTTACTTAACATTCCTTAAGGAAGATTGAATTACATTTGAACAGGAAAGCAAAAAATACGCAGGCATCCTTGATCACTGTAACAGAAATTAAATGAACCTACCTATCTATTCTTAATTTTTGTGTGTGTCGGTTAAACCGTTGCCACCGGTTAAACTACCTCCTAAGACAGGGGTCGGCAACCTATTGAAACGGAAGAGCCAAAAATTACAATTTACAAAATTTCCCAGTTCTTAAAGAGCCACAAATAATTTTTGATTCAATATTATAGTTTTTGGCTATATACAGGGTCCTGCAACAGTCCGTCGGTTTTTCCTACATAGCTGATAGATACCTGGTAAAAATATTGGTGGTTGCGGATCTACAGAAATTATTTTTGAATGTACAGGGTGTTCCATTTTTACGATGTCAATTAATAACTGATCTTTTTAAATAGAACATCCTGAATATTTGGTTGTTTCAATGCCGTTTGTTCAAAGTGCTATAACTATTCTTTTTCAAATGGAACTACCACTATTTTATTTCGCTATTCGCTTTTGTCTTCTCTTAAATGTTTATAAGGGGTGCCCTGTGCTTAAACTCCGCAGTGTTTAGGTTATTCAATATTTTTCATAAAAGTACCTACTCATTAATTAATTACGTGTTTATACATCGGAGTAGGCTGGCTATAATAAAAAAAAACAAAAGAATACCAGAAAGTAAGCAAGTGTCAAAAATTAGATAATTATTTGCTGCAAGTATACTTTTGATACAAAATAAGATTAATTAAAAAGGCGAATTTCGAACAAATGAACTAATTTCTTTAGATAAATACGGAGAGCCGCAACTTTATAGGTATCAAAAGAGCCGCAGGTTGCCGACCCCTGATCTAGGATCACACGTCACACCTGGCAATTTTGATACAAAATAAAAAGGTCGTTAACCTCTTTTCTTTTAAATTCTGACGTTTGAAATTTGTTCTCAATGGTTAATCGATAACTTATCGATAATTATCGATTAATAGATAGTCAATCGATAAATTTAAAAAAAATGGTCGACCGGTCAACAAAAAAAGAATTTTTTGCGCATGGGATTTACACAATATATATTCTGACTATAATAAGCAAAAATAAATAAAAAGTGCGATTAAGACATCGAAAATATTTGCTTTTACAAAAGTTACAGCGATTTGATTGAAAGCTTTCAGGGGCGAAAATTAAAGCTGGAATCTTTGTTTTCCCTAAAAAAAAAAGAAAAATGGAGGGTGATATTTTTCCGCGGTTACTTAGCAAAGAGGAAAAAAAATCCTGGAACAGTTTTAAGGCAATAGTCCATGGTTTCCCGTTCAGTGTTTCCTGGGAAACCATAGAGCTGAAAATTATGACGAGCTGACAGGATTTGGTTTTGTATCATGGGGTATAGAATGTCTCTAAAGAATAAAGATGCACAGGTTACATTCTCATTTAGATCAATTTAAGGATAATATGGGAGCTTATTTGGAATAAGGACAACACTTTCTCGAGACAATGGAACTTAGGCACCTTCCCAAGGCCAGGAAGTTGGAAGCATGATGGAAGATCAGATTCAGTTGAACATGACAAAAACAGCAAAACTGTTCCATTTTTAAACATTTAGACTCTAAGATAAACAAATTATAAATGTAGAAACGTTACCATTTAATAAATCATGCCTATGTAAGTAGGATTCTATAGGTATTTTTATTTTTTGGTTTTTTGCATTTTTTTCACACAAAAACAAATAATACATAACCATTTTTTGTTCTAATTCTTATTTGTGGCTATAGAAGCAATAAAAATAAGGTATATATGTCCCATGCGCAAAAATGCTGTAGACCGGTGTAATTTATCGAAAATGTTAAAGGATTGGTCGATAAACCTATAATTACCAATAATGTATCGATTAATCTCACAACTAAACTATTAAGATAGATAATTATCGAGAGAATTTTTAACGACATAAACTTTTCAATGTTTAGGTATACCAGTTTACTTCCAACAAAAGCGATGTAAGAGCATTGTTGAGTTGCCATATGATCACAATTCACAACCTACTGCTGTACTCATTTTTGAGGATTATCGTCCACTTGATCACCTTTGATTTCAGACAACTTGAGCATCAAAAGATCCTGTTTTATTTAAATTATCTCTCGCAATATCAATACCAAAAAAACAAAAATGTTAGCGAGTGTACGCATGGATGATGTAATATATCGATTGAGAATATATATCGATGAGATTTATGAAAAAGTATCGATAGTTTTCTCTTGATAATTTCCGCTACTTATTTATTAATCGATAAATATCAGAGATAGACAATTTTCGTGGCAATAATAATCGATTATTATCAGCAGCTAACAATCATTATTAATTATTTTCAAAAGTTATCGATAATTATAAAAAGTTATCGATAATTATCAAACGTTATCGAAAATTAGCCTTACGATTTATCGATAATTGTCGATTATTATCGAAAGTTAACGATAAGTGATTAAAAAGTTATCGATAATTATCGATAGTTATCAATTAATGATTAATCGATAATTATCAGACTGAACAGACTTATCGATAAATCGATAACAATTTCATTTATCGCTCAGCTCTAGTAGGTATACGAATTCACGTAAACTGGGACCGATTTATTTGTGCACAATGCTGCATGGTTATAAAAAAAGCTGATTCGCGAAATTTAGTTATCAAATGTGAATGTGGAAATGATGTAGCTGCCTGCTTGCAACGGACAATATTTTGCCTTAAAATTTTTTTTGATCGTTTTTTAATAACAAAATCTCCCGCTTTCAGTAAAAATGTGGAACCTGCCTATTTTACTGCCTGTGAATAGAATGTATGAAATTGCATTCCTTCAAGGACAAGGACTGCAAGCTTCGTTCGTCTAAATGTATTATTATTTACATTACAAATTTACGCAATGCTTCTTAAGGGATCTATTTTTAGAACATTCCAATCCTATTTATAAAACCATTCCAATGATAACACAAAAAACATCCGGAGTTCCTGACATCTGACGATTAAAAAGGAAAATATTCGAATGGTCAAAATAAATGGTTTGTAATGCTGCCATCTAATGTCAATGTAACGCTCCACTTTCGATCGCCCACGGACTTTCAAACGATCGAACTGCTCCTAGCGGCGGCCAGTTGGCACATGGTCACAAACTGTTATATGGGATCCGCGCTTCTGATAGTTATAAATTCAATGCTTGGGGTTACGAGCTCTTGCTTAGCCCTACCAAAGTTCACACACACAGTTTTATTTGTATTTAATACAAGTTTGTTAGCACTACACCAGGAATGAAATTCCTCGTTCACATGTTTAATAGTACTTGTTAAACACTCTAGGGTCTTCGCTGATATAGCGATGGTTGTGTCGTCGGCATAGCTGATCACCTTCGCACTTGTCACATGATTTGGCAAATCTGCTACGTACAATAAATATAATAGCGGGCCCAACACTGAACCCTGAGCGACCCCTAAGGTAACATCAAATTTGTCGGATTTAACACCTTCGATGTCCACATATAGTTGCCTATTTGAAAGGAACGATTTTATCCACATCAGCATTGGACCTCTAATCCCTAATTTCTGAGTTTATAGCAGATATTCTCGCAATTAATCGTATCGAAAGCTCGACTGATATCAAAAAATAGGACAGAGATATACTTTTTCTTGTCGAGTTCTTCATAGATGAAAGTAAGTAGATCGAAGGTAGCGCTTTCTGTAGATTTCCCAGGTCGGAAACCATGCTGGCTGGCCGGTAAGATGCTAAATTTGTTGACGAATGAGATTAATCGGTTATAAACGATTTTTTCCAACAATTTCGAAAAGACGCTCAACAATGAGATAGGGCGATAGTTTTCTATTCTTGTAGGGTCTCCTGACTTGAATACAGCTATTACGCGCGCAGTCTTTAATGCACTAGGAAAAATCCCACGAGCAAGAGATTCATTATATATTATATGTTATGATCGGTAGAATAGAAGTCAAGACATGATATATAATTTAGTAGCGATAATAATGCACATAATCGGCAAAAATTGTGTTTTCGCAGAAAATCTGAGATAAGACAATTCCGCGTAAGATTTCGATACCTACGTGACCACAGGAGCGTCAAAAAAAGGGAGTTCTGATTGTTTGTCGTGTTGCTACGCCCCGTTAATTGGATGAAGTTCTTTTCGAATTTTGGCAATAGGGAAGACACGTTAAACACTGGAGTTGGCGTACAGAAGGGGCCTCTTGCCAATTCAATCATCTGTCGTGTGTTTGGTCAACCAGTTTAATTCAAATTGAGTAAAATTACGTCCCTGTGACCTGATCAGAACAGTAAGTCAGTGCGAAACGTTTTGATTAAATGCGTTTTTCTTTCGCAATTACTATAGTGGTTTGTTGTTGCAGATTTTTTGTTAATTTGAATTTGTGTGTCCAATAAATTTTGTTTAGGTGAAACATGTAAATTGTGTTTATTCGAACCCTTTACCGATCCACATAAATGTCTCATGCTTAATTATGATTAATTTTTTTGATCTGTACCCAAAGTTTATTTCATTTTACGTTATTTGAGCGTATTTGTTGCAAAACGATTAGTTTTACTGTTTTCACTCTTCACAAGTTATTACGTTTTATAAAAAAGGTATTAGTTCATTAACACTGTAAAAAATTAATATTGCATTTAATTAATTGTCTATCGATCGCTTGTTTGCGTGGTACATGTTTGTTAACCCTTTTCTTTCAGCCTGAGTGTTTTATGTCGAATAAATTTGTGATCTGTAAATGGTTGGTTTTGTAATTAATCGATCCCGAATTACGACCCAGATAAGAGTTTCATGTAAACAATTTTGTTCACACCCAGAATTGTCATGAGGTGTTAATTAGAAATTTGTTAATTAATTCTGTGGAATTTTGGGGCGGTAAAGGCTACTGACTTTTTCCAATTAATGTAGTATGTCAGATGAAACTACCAAGCAATTTGGTCTGTTGCTTATGAACAATAAAACACCTTGCAGTTTTGAGTTGTTTTTTATCTTATCATCAAAACATTTCATGAACTTGACTCGCCTTTCACTACGAAATGTTAAGAATAAATCTAACTGTCAATCACTTGTCAATGTGCTTAAGAAGTAAACCAAACACATAAACTTGAATAGAAATACTTACGTGATCATCTTTGCGATACCATGGAGTAATGACACTGCCACAATAATTTTCCTTGGTTACATTTAAAGACAACTTCATTTGCTCTGTAGGTTCAGCCTTTGGGTCCCGAATGGTCTTGTGTTTAATAGCGTTTTCGAAATCTATTTCAAAATTTAAAGATATCCTCTTAACAGGTACAATAAGAAATCCATTTGTATCATCGTCATTATCCAACACTAGACATGTTTTCAAAATTCTCAAAACATCTCGAAATACCAAGTGATGAAAATCTTTTAAGTGAGAAATGTTCTCCTCGGTCAAGGTAACCTGCTTATAATTGAGCTTAAGATTAACTAATATCTCTCCGGCTGAAACGTATAATAAAAATTGGCACAATTTTGGTAACCGCTGGGCAGAAAGAAACCCATAGCATAAATGAGACTGATAGAGATTATATATCACTTCCAGGTCTCCTTTATTAGAAAATATCGGTTGTAATTCGATGATATGAAGATACACCTCTTTGTTTGGGATTATGCACCCCTTGCAAGCATTGGGTATCTTAAACAAAAACATTCAAACAGAATTTGAAACAAAAAAAAATACATACTCTCTTAGTATATAATCTTTGTTTGTTTGTTTTTCCCACATCACTTTCCTGGATCTTTGGCCAATGGTTAAAATAGTAACCAAAATTGTTTTGTGCTACCGCACGATTTCTGGGTAATAGTTTGTTATCCAATTCACCTCTTTGATGCAATATCTTACAAGTCTCTAAAGCTGCAGCTCTTTTTGCAAGCTTCTTCGAGTGCGTGAATGGTCCCTGCATAATCGTATTTAACTATTAGGGGCATTTTAATCGGAAATAAGTTACTTCTATTGGATCTAAAACACCACTAACTGGTGGAAGCTCAATTGTGACTCGATAGTTTAGAGTGTTTGGACATTTATCTACAAACCAGTTTGGCGTATACATTGTGTATTTATCAGCCGGAAGATGTGAGCAGTACAAGCATAAAAGAGGTATAGCAGTTAACAAATTGACTTGTGGAGAATCTGGTCCATCCACATAGTATGGAGGGATTAGCTCACCATCCAACTGATCTGCATCCCCAATCGGTTCCTCTGCATCCTGATAATTTCCATGTAGGTGCTAAAATGTCTGTGTAATCTATTAAGGTGACATTTAAATTAATTTTACCAAATTTAGTATGTCTTCTACTTTTTGAAACTTTTGATATGACCTGAAAAATTCATTGGATTCATCTTCATTCACCAACATGTAATATAAACTATTTAGGTGGCGTGCTCTTCCTTTTGATTGAATATATGCACAGTAATTAGTTACAGCACAAAATTTAACTACCAAAGTGCATGTCGGAATGTCAACCCCTTCTTCCAAAACGTTCGAAGCTACCAATAAATTAACCTTCTTAGTTTTGAAATCATGCAGAATGATTTTATTCATTTTGTTAGTATATAAGCCCTCACGGGTGTTGTTGTAAGCGTTAACATTGAAGCCCACAATAAAATTAGGATTAATAAAAGAAAAACGAGGATCAGTTTCCTTCAAATCTTTTAGCACATTATAAATAACTTTTGCGGTAAATCTTCTTTGGACGAATATTATTCCGCATAACGGAACCTTGGCGTTATGATCATATTCTTCCAAAACGTGGAATAGCTTATTTACGTGCGGAGATGAAAATTTGTAAATACGTTCAGGTTGATCCGTAGACTTCATTACTATCTGATACATAGCTCTAACCGTTTGAAAAGTTGACTTCACCGCATCAATTACAGTTCTGAACCTCTCGTCTTGACAATGCTTTCTAATTCGTTCCAATTGAATAATGTGAGCGGCAGCGGCAATCTCGCCACAGTAACTTCCGAAATATTGAATGTGGTGTACTACATCGTTAATTAGGGATATTATTTCCTTAAATTCGGAATCATTATTAAGTGGGTGCAGGTTTGGTTTTGGAGGAGAGATGGATGTCTTATCTACGTTGATTTTTTTCACAACACTGATTAAATCTTTTAAACGTCGGATTGCTAGCCCATCCACCTCAGAAGGTGTATGAGACGAAAAGACACGTATTTCTTCTTGCGGATTTGTAGAGTATCTGTAAATGTGTAAATCTAAAATTGTAAAATATTAAAGAACACAACAACAAATTAACAACAAAGGTCTTTATAAACTACTCCCAACTAATCAAAATAAAATTTATTTTTCGACAGTGTTTTCCATGCTAATAGCTAGCTTGAAATTGTTAATGATAACAAAAACCGAGGTTGCCATAAATACTGATTGCAACTTTATTAGTTAGGTACGCTTAAATAAAAAATTTGCCTGGGTAGCACTGAGCAGATACCACCTGCAGATGTGTTCATGCGCGATTCTGGCCAAAAGCTTTTCAGTTCCGCCTTTTATGTCTAAGAATATGTGTACCAAGTTTGGTTCCAATGGATTTAGCTGGAAATGAGAGTACAGGTACAGACAGACCGACTGACATCAAGATTTTGTTTGATTCGGATAAAAAAGTGAGGGGATCATTTTTTACTCCAATGCACCTTAGAATAACCAGAACACCTACTCCATTCTCAAGACAAACGAATTAACCCCAATTTGATAAGTTTCATTTTACACGATAAAAAAAGGTCGTATAATGTTACATTTCTTACACTGCGAATTAAGCTTCCTTGGGAAAAAATAAGTAAATTCTGTTGAATCAGTGTTTTCGGTAGATAGTCTTAAAGTTGGCGAACCAATGAAAATTAACAGAGTATCTCCGCCATTGCTATTCTACCATGAAATATGTGTTTTAAGTCAACTTAGTATATAGAGAGGGGATGAGCTTGGCAGAAATGAGGGATTAGAGTTTAAGCCGTAGAGCGAGTAAGAGGCTCTAGCTAGGTCAATCAACCAGAGAGAGTCTCGATTTGGCATCCGAAGAGTCAATATGAGAGAATTGCGATTAGTCAATCAGCGTTTAGTATAGCGCTACCCTTAGTCAAATTTACGTGCATATTTCGCGCACATTAGCTTGTCAAGAAAAGTGTCAGTTCGCCCAGATTTAAAGGAATATAACATTAAGCCCAAGAAATCATTATACGTTCCCGTGTCGCAATTAAAAAACTTATAATCGTATAGTAATTCAGTTACATAAAGACACTGTCCGTATTTATAAACAAAGTGATATTCAGCATATTCCATAAACATTTTACCGTGCTCTACGCAGTGCCACAAAGTAGAAAGAAAATTAATATTCCGTGTAAAGGCCTGGACACACATGACCGAACTGAGCCGGCTCCGTGCCCGCACTGAGATACGGTCATGTTTCGGTGATGAATTGCACTGTAGTCCCAACGCTCCGTGCACGGTCATGGTACGGACATGTGTGTCCAGGCCTTAAAGCAAAATTGCGATAAAGAAAACTGTTCGTAACTTTAAATAAAGTGTGGTCATAACTTCAGGACCGAAAACAAGTGCTTCGTTGCACTCGGCATAACTCAGGTTAGCAGAATCTTGATAAAAGTGCTAACACTAAGCGGTTAAAAATACCTCTTATTTTGAATAGAAGCAGAGTAAATGTGGTTACTCAATTACACAAACGTAACTTACCCTGTCAGACACTCTAAATCAGTTACAGTAACCACTTTGCTATGAAAAGTACGTTCCAATACACTAACTTCTTTTAGAACTTCGGCGGGCGTACATTTTCTGTTAAGCAATGTGGCTGACAGCCCTATCACACGTGGTGGGTCTCTCAAATTCGGATAATACGACATCACTTGTGTCATGGGATGATCATCTACGCCGTTGTGGCATTCATCAAAGATTAACAAATTCACATCATTTAAACCTGGAAAGAATTGTGCAGCAATTAAAGCAAATTTCAATAACCTGATTCACAAAATTTCTCGAGTAGTAAATATCCTTGACAATAATCGTACAATACGCTCCTCTTCCAACAACTTCACTTTTGACAAATTGGAAGTGCCATTAAATTGGAAGGGTAGCCTATCCCTACAAAATTTCACAGGTCACGTTTATCTGAAATTTGGGATTCCCGTTCAACCACGCTCAACTCGGCTCTTCTACAGATAAGAAAGTATAGGGTAAGTTCAAAAGAGATCGACCACATTTTGAAAAAAATGCTGGAACGTTTTTGGTTTCTGAAATATACTGTGTTTAGATAAGGATGTTTAGCATGGGGATCTCCGCCACCATAGCAGATACCATGGTCAAATTAGAGAAAAGTTGGGCAATTAAACCATTACTTACTATCATGCTTAAAACAGAAAAGCAGAACATTTCAATGACTATACCAAAACCGAATTTGCAGATTTGGTTTTTTATTTTTTTCTGGTGGTATTTGAACAGATACAAAAGAAACACTCATTGCTACTAGTTGAGCTCTACAGAACAACAATGAGAGATTTTGAATACAACGTTCCCTTCCGGAGGAATCATCAACTTTATTTTTTTCTAGGGCCCATAAAAAAGTACATTTTTATTACGAATACAATACATAGCATACACACAAAAAATGGGTTTCAACAGGATGGTGCACCTGCACACAACACCCGAATCGTGCGAGAATACCTATGGGACAAATTTCCAGGAAAATGGAAATTTATTTAAAACTGATTTGCATATTTAGGCATTATACTAGAACTATAGCTACTTAAAACCGACTCAGAAATACCAAGAACCTAGAATTAATAATGGATATGCTTAAAAAATGAAGATGTACAGCCTTCTGGCAAAGAAATTACAAACCGAGATAATGAACTTGAGTGTGGTTCATTACAGATTCCTGTATAGAATCTAAGGAAAGTATAAAAATTGACTAGAACTCTTGATGCTTGATGATAGAGACACCTACGGGTGTTGCCATGCCATATGACCCTTCTGATGCAATTTCATCACTCATCATTAAAATGAACTTTCAAAACTCCAGTTAAAAACCTACTTTGCCATATTGATTCTATACCTACGAGTAAAATGAAAAAGACACACTTAGATAATGTAAATTGCACTTCAAATAGCAGTGTACAAAATCCTGCCGTTGATATTTACCCCTCGGTAATTTATTGATACATTGAACCGCACTTCTTTAACACAACTTACTTAATAGTGAACGTTGAAGTATATTTACAAGTATCTGGGTAGTCATAACCAACACTTGATTGTGTTCAAGTTGATCTCTCCATGTACTATCGCTCCAATAATCCACATTCATGTCGCCGCTATAGGCAGCAACGTCTTGATCTGTTAACGCTTTTAGATATTTCGATTGTTGATCGACTAAGGCTACGGTATTTACTAACATAACGCTCACTTTTCCTCCTTGACTAAGGGGTCTAAAATTGAGGCAATATCGTCAAGTGAATTACCACTTTTGAGTAGAGGCACCTTTGTAGAGGTTCCGCTAAACGTTTTAATATCATCACAGCAATTAAAGTTTTCCCTGTACCCGTTGGTAAGAAAATAATTGAATTTCTTTTAATACCTATCTCCATTATGGTAAGTTGATAATCTCTTGGTATAAAATCGTCTTTTCCTTTATGTTGCAATTCCATTTCGAGATCCATTGTGTTTATTTAGACAAAATTCACTTTTATTACACAACAGGAAAAAAACTTGCAAACGAAGTACCGGGAAGTCTGAAGTTTGGGTGGGTAGGGAAGATTGGATTTGATTGGTTGTCAACAATGGGTGCGTTCAGGGAAATAAAGCGACACAGCGCTGACATGAATGGTGCGTTCGATTATCCGTTTCAGGAGTGCGCAGAGCGTACAATCATTGACTATACACACAATCATGTGTATAATCAATGGTAATAGCACAATAATTGATTATGTGTATAATCAATCAATGATACAGTGAAAAAATCACGTGATCACTGGAACAAATTAATAACTGTGCATTAGCCGAAGGGTACGGAGCGGAAGCAGCGGGATGAAGCGTCAACATAACCTCTAAATTTTGTACATTGTGGCTGGTTGAGTGCTAAATCACGGGAATGTGTAGAAATATTCATTACAGACGCAAATGATATCCAAGTTATCTTTATCAAATAAATCGCAAACCAAAACAGTCAATCAGAGAAGACAAATATGTAAAGGCAAATTTTTAGGTTAAAATAAACATGGCCACGTGATCACATCCTTTGAAATTTGAATAAAGAATTAAGAAGATAAAGGATGGAGTATTTGTTTAATTAACATGAAGCAAAAGTGGTATCAAAATGGCGAATTTTAGACATAATATACTCGTACATGTTACGCTTAATGAGCGAAAATAACGCCCACAACGCGTTATGGACGAAGCAAAATGACCAAACACTGAAATTAAATATTTTTCCGTGTTATAGTCGTGAACTTATTCTCATAACTCGTCGCGGTCATTTTTGAAGCGACCACAGTGAGAATTGGATGGTTTCAATCAACTAATACAGAAGTTAACCGCATAAAACTGCTTATTTGCCACTTTATTTAAAATTTTGCGGGATCCCGCAAATACCGGGATCCCGCGGAATTAACATCTAACGATCCCGCAAATACCGGGATTGAGATTTTGCTGCGGGATTGCATTCCCTACAATCAACCGAAAACCGAATTTTCTCAGTTTTAACGTGTTTCCTTAATGCGATGTATCGCTAGTAATTCAATTATTAGTTTGATTTCAAGTTAGTAATACTTTGTATTATACTGTGGTAATACTAAGAAATTGCCACTCTAAGCAACTCGGCAAGTTCTATGCAGCTCCTGACTAGCTCTTGTACGATCAAGTAATTTGTACAATTTGGCTCAATATCTGTTTTAATTAAAAATGACTTGTTTTATTTATTTAACAAAAATATTTGTTTGCTGGTAACTTTATTTTCATGTTAAAGGATTGTTCTGTGAAATGAAATGCGGGTAACTACACCGCCCACAAAACACTAATCAAATCGGGCGAATAAAAATTACGTAAAGTAACGTACACACTTTCCGACCGTCGCGAACCAGCCACGTTTGTTCGTTGATACCAGTATTTAACGAAACACCAGTTCTACTATTTAAAAAATCCTCTTTCTCTAGGACTTTCAAATAAATCCGCCCACCACAATTAGGGCCTAAACACACGAACCAGTTTTCGCCGAGTCGACCGACGACTCGGCAGCCTCTTGTTATAACAAACACGTAGCGGTAAACAATTCGGCTCAGAAAATATAAAAATTGCAATGTTGTCACTAATTAGTATCAAAAATGAATTCATATGGCTCAAAGGAAGAATTCATTATCAATTTAGAAAAATCAAAAATTTCATAGAAATGAGAAACAAAACAAATCTGCTAAAATACCAAAAGATAATATAGCGGGTAGGTATTTGTATATTAAAACAAATTGAATTGTAACAGCGCTTGTCCACATATTTAATCAATGCATAGCTGTTCTTTCATCTCTGCCCACGTGTCTTTGTAACTTTTGGCGATACCCCATATTAACTCGATAGGGTTGATTGCAGTGATAGGGATGAAGTAAAACCTTATACCCATACTGCTCTGTTAATTGGTGATGTTGATATTGGTTTTTGGGGGTTTATTTCTGAAAACAAAACGCAAATCTATAGGTACCTACCTGGTAGGTACACTACATTGTGAATACTTACAGAGAGGCTTGTAACAAGAGATTAGCTTTGAGCATGTTATCAATGTAGACAATCAATCACTTTTGAATCTGTACTTTTTTCGAGGAGATATACTCGTATCAATGTATGATGATAGGAGGCACAGTATGCCCGATGGTTCGATTAACTTTCTAAATAATTCAAACCAACGCAACGCAAGAAGTTTTCTGGATTCATCTCGCAATTATAGTCTCAACCAGTCTTAGAAGAAAATAATAAAGCCGCACTGGGAATGCAGTTTCATTAAGTCATTACCAGCATGAAGAATGATTTGTCTGCAATATTATTTAAAAAATCTTGTCGGTGATATGAAACTTTTAGAGTGTCTTTAGGGAGTAATGAGTCTTTTAGTCATCATGAGTTGATATTTTGCTCTGAAGAAAATTGCTAACCCTAGTGCTAACCTATTGGAAGAAGAACAAAGCGCCCTAGGAGTTGAAATTGAAAAAGTTCAATTTACAAGCGGTAGGAAATTTACTTAGGAGGTACCTATCGTAAATTTCCAACCTTTAGATAACATCAGATATTACAATGCATTAATTGAATACCAGATTGATTGTAAATGAATGACGTATAACAGTCCATTGCGTAAGATGTATTTAATACCTTTTGCTTAATTACAGTGATTTATGATAACATAAATTTTATTTGCGTGTACGATAAGACTCCGTTGTCAACAACCCGTTCTGAGGAGTGCAGTAAATATTATTTAATTAACTACATATATGCCATGAACATGTTTCGCTTCCCCTCTACTACGAATACTTTATTCAAATTATAATCTGGTTTCTATTACCTATTTTACCTTGAATTTGTCATTTCGATTTTTTCGTTCAGTTATTTTAAAATATGTCGATAATCTACAGGAAAACAATAGGAATGGTGGAGAAGGTTATACCGAAAAAATGTCTTCCTTTTTGGAATCATCCCGCAGGTAAGGATTATGCGAAATATTTTGGATTCTTTGTAAAAATTTGAGTTTTAGGTCCAAAAACAGTGTTCTTCTGGGCTCCCAGTTTTAAATGGGTGAGATTATTTTGAATAACTGACTGGCGAAGTGCGTCATTAAATGAAGGGTTCATTTTAGGGATTGGTGATCGCAGGGATTAGTGATTTAACCCGACCAGCTGACAAACTTAGCATGCCTCAAACTATTGCATTGGCGTCATCTGGATTTATATGGTCTCGATATTCATTAATAATAATACCAAAGAATGTTTATCTCTTCAGTGTTAACTTATTTGTTGGTGTAACTCAACTTTATCAACTGGCACGTGCATTCAGGTATAGTGTCTTGAAGTTGAATATTTATAATTTATGTTATGTTTTTAAGGTACCACCAGAGTTTGAAAGACAAGGACGCTAAAACCACTTAGTTTGCAAATAAGTTACGTTTGTTTTGAACTTAATGAAATTTATATTAAATTACCGTAATTTTAAAATAGGTAGAGTGATACCCAGTAGGTATTTTTATTGCGCAACAATTTGCAGCGTGTTTGCATCATTATATAAGTTGCATTAATATAAGATATATAGGACAACGTACAGTCTATCTCTCTCAAGTGTCTATGGTCTAAGCTTTCCTTACTATTCGTGGCATAATTACACTGACCACAAATTAAACAATCAGTATTTTTCGATGTGTCGTGCTTTAATACCTAATGACGATTTAAATTTGTCTTGCTATTTGTGGCCAAACTTGCGATAATCCTAGGTCATAACTATAGGAAGACGGATTTAAAAACCGGATTTACACTGAAAATGTCACTATAAATAGAATCGAGTAACAAAAATAATAGACTCATTTTATACAGACATGTATTGTGTGTTGCGTGATGTGGTTTTCTTTCACATTTGGATAGATTTCATTATTTATGCTTTTGGGTTATTATTTGATAGGAACTACTTTATATTATGCATACATCACACTTTTAAAAGCGAATTATAATAAATAGGTAATAAATTGATAATAGGTAATAATGCTGCATACATTTTTTTGAAACATAGTTTTGAATTGTAGTTTTAAATGTTTTATCAGTTGTAATACTACACAATCCACATTACAATTTACAACAAATGTTAAGTTATTGAACAAATTCAGAGCAATGGAATTATATTCATATTATTAAACAGCACAGTTCACTGTTTTATGTATAAGCGATTAAGACACTGTCTTCCGAAAGTTCACTAAAACTGTCACTGTCCTCCGATCCGAGTGAAATAATTAATGGTTCTATAAGTGTATCCATTAGGCCATCCAATCTACACATCTTATTTTCTTCCTTAATAACATGTTGCACACAATTCTGCCAATCGTCAGAGCTCACATTTGCAACAGCCTTATGACCACCGGAACGTTTCGAAGGGGTATTACTAAATACATGAGTATGGTAAGTAAAAAGCTCGTGTTCCTACTATACCTACGTATATACCTACCATTGGCTATGGCAGCGGCGTATATATAGTCATCTACTCGTATTCCATCAGTATCCAAACTCCAGTTTCGGCAAAAAAATATCACGGCGTATACATACATTACAAACATGTAAACAAATAGGGCACATTTTTCACCATTTCTGATTTCATCCCGTAGTACCAGCCCAATTAATTGGGAAATTTTTCTCAACTTATCGAAATACGCCGGTGGTTGCTTTCTTGACATCGTCATTTGTGTAGCTAAAATCGGGAGCGTGTAGCTTATGTTTTACAAAGAATTGATCGTTAATACTTACATAATTGAAATGTATTTAATAAACATTTCTGGCACGCAAATGTGGCTATTTCAATAGGCGGTTACATTTTATGAAAGTTTTAGGTTTATGAATATAAAATAATAGTTATTTATTATATAAAACACTATAAAGAGATATTTTTAATCATTGAGTGAAAGATGTTAACTAACTTTCACAAGATGATGGTTAGTTTCCCTATATCGTCGTGTATAACAGAAAACTTTATTTTATAGCAGTCCTAGAAATCACTGTAAAGCTTCTTGCTTCTGACAATAGCCAGGTTGCGGACAGCATTTTCCGTTATGTTAGACGGCCATTTTTCCTTATAATATAAGTTTATAAGTATAAAACATTTTTATAGCAAAGTTAAGTTGCGGTGTGTGCTGGACGTGTTCAATTTTGCTTATAAGTTTGAAGGAGTCTTAACCTCACTTTTATTTTACATTGTGTTAAAATGTCCAAAGTTCACTACTATGCTCTTAGACAAAAAGAAAAGAACTACCGCCAACATAAACACTGCACAATTGTAGGTTAGCAGGAAAATGTTATTTATGAGTGATTACGTACTGCGCAGTGACACATTATAAGAACTTCATTTTCATTGGTTCCGCTATTTATAAATATATCGTACAAAAAGCCCTCATACCGTAAATTATTTCTACAAAATAGTTATTTGTTTCATAAGTACAAAAAATGTCAGTTTTCGGGACGAGGAAGATAGTTGCTGGACGACGCGTTAGCGGAGTCCAGCAACCTTCCGAGTCCCGAAAACGCATTTTTTGTACGAATAAAACATAAAATTTTTTCTCCAACCCCCTTTACTTCAAATTATATTCGAATTTATATTCAGTCACAGTTTCACTACTATAGTATAAGAACTTCTGCTTTCTTGTCCTCACGTGTCATGCCACTCTAGTTTTTAGGTTAACTTATAACCTATTCGTTCTGACTTTTTACTTCTCACCTCTCGCGACTTTGTAGGGAGCAAATCTTGAGGTAGCATGTTCTGCCGTTTCTATAATCTCTGGCGGAGTGCAATCCATGTCGCTATCAATTTCAGTCATTTTATTGTATACACAATTAATATTGTTATATTTTGTATTGAAATAAAAAACTTACCGTACAGTTTTTTAATTAAAATTAATTGCAATTAACTTTTTCAAATTTTGAATTCAAAATGACAGATAATAGTGCAATGGGTCTGAAGTATAGATGGCGTTACGCGCGACGGCGGGTTGTATACGTATTAAAATTACGTTCACGGAATATGTAAATTACGTTACACATGGTTTAAATAAAAATAGCGAGCGTAAATCATTTTCAATACATGTACATATGTATAGGTAACATCATTATTTGCATTGAATATGCAAAAATATTTGATTTGTATGTATAGAAATATCTTACAACCTGCAATGTAAAACGATGTCAATGTGACATATCTCCGTGATTGTAATTTTTTAATTGGCCAACATTCAAGGTCAATTTCTTTTTGGTACTAGGACCAAAAGTATCCACTTTTTGTACAGTTGCCATGGTGAAAGCGATTAATCCGCAAAACGTCAATTTTAGGTACCGAACACTGTCACAAAATAGCGCCTTATTCAGGTGGTTGGAGAAAAATTTATATTTCTTATGTTATAAGAAAAAATGGCCGTCTAACATAACGGAAAATGCTGTCCGCAACCTGGCTAATAATATAATGAATTACGTTATGAATACGTTAGATACCGTTGCAAAAGTTAAAAATTTCGGTATTTACAAAACTTATTTGCAAAAAGCTCCCCACAAAATCAAGCCTTTACATTATGAAGAAATCCGGCTCTTAGGGAAGTGGAATACGGGAAATCCAACTCTTCGCTTTATTCAGTACGAATGCCAACCAAATTAATTTTGTTTTTAAATAATTACTCGGCCGGCAGTTATCGGAAAAATATGGGACAACCTGCCTCTGGAAAAATTACGACGCATCCGGAGACACCTTTCGGGACCGTTTTTGATAACGTTCACTGCAACTCATTAAACCGTCAGTCACTAATTATGTTTACCAAATTAGGAGCGTTCAAACTGCAATACTCCTTAATCCAATTAACAACGAGGTCTAATTGGTATATTCCAGGCACACCGACTGTTGTCGGTATCTACACACAAGCAACGCTGCAAACTGTTAACGTGTAAACACCTCGATTTGGAACTGGTTTCTGTCCTGGTTTTCACGTATTGTTAGAAATTAAAATGCTGCGCTGAAATCTCAAAATATTAATTGTCTCTCTTCTTCCCGGTTACAGCAGCTTTCGGAGAACAACAATTTAAATATTCCTACCGGAACGCTTAGATAACTGACAAATTCATGACAAAACGTAAGTGCGTTAACGGCGGTAGAGGAAACAATTATTTTTTATACAAAATAAAAACACAGACAACTACTACTACTAACGGAAGTTTCTACAGGCTATTATTATTCTAAATAGGTACTCAAACACGAAATATGATTTATTGATCATCAGATGAACATTGTCGACGCAATTATTACAATCTGTAACAGTATTTCTGTTCGGGATATTTAAAGTTCACTTTTACGTAAATATGGCCGCCATGAATCAGAAAGGAAATTAAATATAAGTAATAATCGCGGTGTAAATAGAATTGCGTTCACCATATGTAAATAATGTCAATTAGGGAAAAAACTGCATATGAATATCGAGTATTAACGCTAGGGTCAAAGTCCGAGTCATTGTAAATAATTAATCTAGAGCTAGTAGAACGATTTGAATCCGTCTGTTCGCTATCGCTGTCAAATTGGCAAAAGCTTTATTCACGGGCGATCAGTCTTTATAAACGAAAGTGGATTGTGCGCGTAACGCAGAAATGAGGCCACGAGATAAACACTACGAGTACGAGAGTATAAATACGGAAATTTCCAAGGCACGTGGCGCAGTGGATGCGCTCACCGAGGTTGTGGGTTCGAATCCCGCTGCCGACGGCTCTGTCTGGGGTTTTGTCAGGGGGTTTTCCTCAGACATACGTAGCTTCGCATAATGCATTATGTTGAAATCTACGAGGCGAATGCTGGAGCAGTACTCTCCCCCTCAGCACCCTAACTCCGTTCCTTCCGTTCCCATCCCTAACTTTACCCATCCTTACAATCCCGTTCTCTGGCTGAAGAGGGCCAGGGAGCCCTGAGCAGCCCGCCTCCGGTATCCCTGTAGTCAGGGGTGCCGGAGGAATGAAACACGTTGGCCTTTTTCCTTTTTCTTTTACACCAAAGCAGCAGTTCCCGCAGTCTTTTCACGGAGCAACATCTGTGCCAGTCGCGCCAGTAAATCATAAGCGCGTTTTCTAGTAATAGTGAATTGAGGCGACTTTTTTAAGAAAATCAAGAGAAAGAACCGAGCGAGAACATCTCCATCCAGCCACTACATCGAAGGCGAAGACGATCCTTCACGACACTCCGGAGAAAATTAGGAGGATTGCGAGATTTCCGAAGAACAGATCCATTTTCTGTTCTACGCGCGGTCCGTGCACAGTCTACTTGGAGGGTGCCGAAAAAGTCGGGTTGAAACCTGCCTGCCTGTGATTGGCCGAACCGAAACTCGGAATAGCTGCTTGCAGTGGGCGGTCCTGAGTTCATTTGATTTCATCATCGATCGGAGCGAGGCCAAGATTGCATTCCGAATCCTAGAGCACATTAACAAAAGACGTTCAAGGTATTTATAAACCAGCAAACATGATCGCGTTGCAGTTTATCATCTTTGTTGTTCGCCCCGTCGCAGACTATTGTCATTTGAATTTGTGTTATTGTAAAGGCGATTTAATCACCTACTAGCGTTGCATTCAAATAAGTGCTTGTGAGTTGTGAGCACTGTTTGTTTTCATTTTAACGACTCGTGTCTGGAGGCGTTACTACACGCATTTACAGCAGTTTGTTTTGATTTTCGATCTAATAGTATACTAATTTATGAAACAAGAATTAAGTTTCTTTCTCGGCGGTTTAGAGTAAATATATAAATCAACCCCCATTTCTTTTGGCATGTGTTACTTACAGAAAAAAGGCGATTTTCTAAGAGAAAAAGAACGTAATAGGTTTTAATAAAGACTTTTGATTTTTATTCATTTATCCTTTCCCATTTCCTCGAGGCCAGAACAGGATCATCGACTAGCTAGCCGGCGTTATTTATTTACTTTATGTAAGAAGAACCCCCCGAAATAAAGTAGTTTGAGAAAGAAAAGGTAGGAAGAGTTGAAAAGTAACCAGCCGGTTACAAATCTCGCACAATTAACATGTGTAATCATAAATGATGATCATGCCGTACCTACCTCCGTTTAGTCCATCTTTGGGTGATCGAAAATTCATTCTCGCAGGGTTTTTCAGTTTTTGGGTTCATCGATGAGATGTTAAAGATGAACTTCCGTAAAGGACATTAACAGTCGAGAAATTGTTAAGGAATGTTTAAAGAGATCCACTGGTTACGTACCAACGTTTTGGGACAGTGGGATAATGAAAGCGAAAGGTGGTTGAATTCAGTGCGGGTTTCCAGATTCACTGGTGGAAAGTTTACTTCAAAGATGACAGGTCTATACAGTTGTAACGGGAGCCCGCTTTGCATTAAATTTTTTTACAAATTTTTGAATATATGGGTAAAATTTCATGTAGGTATACAATTTTGAACGGCGCGGGTCAAGGTATTAATAATAAACGTACGTCGTTTAATAGTGGAGATAATACAGGTGTGTTTATTTAGGGGTGATCCGCGAATTGCTTTTATCAAGGTAAACGCCAAATATTTCGAAGTGCGTCTATTGCGTATTTAGAATGATCACATATATTGAATTCCGAGGAAGGAAGAAAACAAAATATTCGGTTACCGTGGCAACGATATATCAAAAGGAAAATGGAACTTCAACTCTTCGGCCAACCGAATTATTAAGTAATATTTGGTGTATTTAAAATACAAAATAAGATCACATTATGTAATTGAAATACAAATGTATTTTAAATACTGTATTTCAATTACAATTATTTGAAATACTGCCCATTGCCCAACCCTGCCTGGGGGGTTTTATTTATATTAGCTTAACGCTAGCCAAGAGTCTAGAAAAGTCAGGAAAGGCCGAGTGTAAGGGACACCCTGTAGATATGTAGAATGTACAAAATCGCTACGTGACAGTTAGACGAGTGCGAATTACAATTTCCTTTGTATTTTTTACTTTATTGTGCACTGTATTATGTTCTCAATAAAAAGAGTTTCTATATTCAATAACTTCTGCGATGTAAAAAAATTTGGTCACTTCTTGGTTAACAGGATACCGAAGCCCTACGATTGACCGCAATGCCAAACAAATTCGTGTTATTAATAACGATGTGTCAATTTCGCTTTATAATTTTTAAACTTCAGTCTAGATGTATGAAAATTTGAACAAAATCCATATACGGATCTCCACGGTTGGTGGATAATTTTATACTATACAAACGAACATACGTACAGTCGAACAGACAATGCGATCTACATAAGTTAAAAAGCCATTATGCAAACATAACTGACGAGAGCGTATTTTCCTCCTAATAATATTAATGCTAAGAGCTGGAAAAAATACCGATAGGCACGAGATCCTTACCCCATTCTCTTTCAAATGAGCCGCCTATCATCGAAATCTATACAGTTTAATGAAAAATAGTGGAGCGTATACTAATACGTACAAATTTTGAAATGGACATTAGTTTTAATTTTATTCGAAGTGTCTACAAATAGAACTTTTTAGAAATGCTTTCGTAAATAGCATTGTGCATTGTCTACATTTGAAATTTCATTGACTACCTTCATGAATAAAACATACAGCATGTTTTAACAGTAATTTTGAAACCGGTATTAGTTTTAGTTTCATTCAAGGTGCCTACATATGATATTTCGTTTAACTACTTTTATAAATAACAAAAGTTGCCATTGCGCATGCGCAAAACCAAATTTTAAAACTGGTGTTAGATTTGCTTGTTATTCAAGTGCCTTTGTATTAAGTTTCATTTAAATGCTTCAGTAAATAAGGAAGTTGGCAATGTGCATGCGCAAAACCAAATTTTGCAACTGGTAGATTTGTCTTGCCTAATGCCTTCGTTTAAATGCCTTCATAAATAAGAAAGTTGGCATGCGCAAAACAACATTTTGAAAATGTCGTTAATTTTACTTATATTCGTAGTGTTTACATATAAACTTTCATTTAAATATCTTCATAAATAAAAAAGCTAGCATCGCACATGCGTTACACCAAATTTTTGACACTGCGCATACGCAAAACCAAAAAATATGGGTATGCACGGAATCCTTGGACCAAGCCCTTTCAAATGAGTCCTATATCGCCAAAATCGGTTCAGTGGTTTAGAAGCAGTACGAGAGACGGACGGACGGACGGACGGTCAAAGTGCAGCTAATAGCGATTTTTCACTTCGAGGAAAATATGTTAAGAAGGAGCCTCCAATCCAATTTAAATTTTAACGATTGATACCTCAAGTAACTCAATTTTTGGTTTAAATGCCTTCAATAGGTGTTTACAATTATCCGTTATTTTTTCATCCAAGCAATATCCCTTCTCGCGCATTATCGTTAGGAAGCGGCGTATCGGAGCGTTTTTATTTACCCCAATCTCGTTTATCAATCAATATCCGGACTATAATAAGCCATGTACAATTATCACATTAGTGCTAACTGGAGAATTGAGTTGCTATAATTATGGAAAGGAGTATCGTAATAATTTTTTTTCACCTAATTTTGGTGTTGCACGGTGAAGGTGAGTGGGAACTTTTTCAGGATTATCTACCTATCACAAATCTGTTTTATTTGAAGAAATGATGAACGACTTTCCACTGAATGTTGGAAAGGAAATTTCCGGAGTGCTCAATAAAGGTAGGTACGATACGTTTTTAAATCTGTCGAAATAAAATTGTACCTATTGCAGTAGAAGAAGCGACTCCTCTTGCGCCTATTTTTGATTTGTTCGGTAGAAGAAGCGGAGGTAAGTAACTTTTGTAAATGTATTTATTTATTTTTTCCACGTTCATTGCATGCATAAGTACTTCAGTCGAGTTGCGAAATGACCCAAAAACTCATTTGCGGTGTAGATAATGAACAATTAAATGTACCTAATGTATTTCATTGAACGTAACCTATTGTGGTTTCCAAACAACACGTGAAAGGTTTGTGCAGAGAGACCCAATTTACAGCACATACTATGATAAAAATGAGTTTGGAGCAGGATACCTAATATAATAATTAATAATAACAGATAGACAACATTCTTTCGTCTTGTACTTGTACCTACTCACCGATGACGTACCTAATTCATCTATACTTACTCGTATATCGAAGTCACGTTATTCTCTTTATTGATTGATGGTGGGTTCAATACTTCAAACGCGAATTGCGGGCGAAAGGGACGTCGGATGTGAGTACCGAAAAAGGGAATGGTAGGCTAAGATTTTACTAACGGTGGAGGCAAAACTGGCTAATAGACTACTGACCTGCCACACGAAAATTCGCTGAAGTCCCTTCGATCTCATACGAAGACTTTCATAATGTTTGTCAGCCATTTTTGAACCGAATTGCATGAATTTCAAACTGGGCATAGCCAGTTCCCTATGAAATCAAATGTAATGTCCATCTAATGTATTGTATTGTCAGGGCTTAAATCGTCCACGGTCTAGTGTTAGCATATTCAAATGATGTCTTTGTCCAAAAACAAGCCCCCTCCAGGGTGCGGGCCTCTGCTAGCAACTAGACGCTAACGAAGATGCCGCGAGCAGCGTCCATTGAAGCTAATGTGACGTTCTCAAGATGTCACCAATAAAAGAGATCTGTCATGAGAGAAGTCGGCCTCCAGGCTTTTTTTCATGGTAATTGCTTGAGGATGCTCTAATTTTGGCCGGAGAGATTATGGGTATGATGTTTACAATGTGTGAGTGATGTACTGATTCTACGATGTTCGCCATCCATTGCTTAGGTGAACGTCCGTTGCGCTGGGGAGGGGTTGGGACGGGGGGGGGGGGGAGTCATGGGCTCTAACGGGGCAGTCTGATGGGTTGCGTTAGGTTAATGTGCTTGTTATTTTGAACATATAACCTCTCTCTTGTATTGTAATTGGCTCTACGTGTTGCGGTATGCGCTAATGTCACGTTTACTCCACCATGCATTGTGGAAACATGAGAGTTCCAAATAAGTTTATCCGTTAGAAATGACGATTTAGGTAACACCACAGGATATTTCGTTTGGTACGGTAAGGACCTTTCCTGTAAACGGCCTCCTAATCTCATTATATCGTCTTCATCACGAAAGGGGCTTAGCGTTAAAACTCGAGAAGCGGGTTCAATTTTTTTACCTCTTCTTAGGTCAGCTATTTCACTTGAAAAATGCTGTCCTTGAGTTACCTTTATCCAATATTTTTCAGCCTCCTTTAACTCTTGAGCCCTCAAGCTTCCAGTTCTTTTGTTCTTTTTATTTCTTAGATTATGGAAATATCTTTTAACATAAGCGGTAACGCGAAAGATTTTTTCCAAACTACTGAATCTCTCAAGGTTGAAGATTGGTTCGTTATTCTGGATTACTTCTTCTCCTTGTACGAGCAAAACAGATGCTTCAGATCCTATCGCGATGTCTTCTTCAGGCCATTCTTCTGGTTTAAATTTCAGCCAATTAGGTCCACCAAACTTCCGATGCCATAAGACCTTTAGATGTTACACCCCTCGTTAGTAAATCTGCTGGATTCTCTGCCCCTGGACAATGGCGCCATACTCCAACTGAGTTCTTCTTAATTTCAGTTACACGACTGCGTACATACGGTTTCCACCTGTCAGCTTTGCCCATGATCCAATATGTCGTTATTTTCGAATCGGTCCGCAAAGTACAGGAGTGAAATTTCACGTCAATATTTTCAAGTATAAATTTCTGAAGTCGAGTTGCACAGACTGCCACGGTGAGTTCCACTTTTGGTCACGTTAAGCTCTTATCTCCCTTTTTGTCAATTGGAGCTACTCTACCCTTAGACATGATAAAGTTACATTCGACTTCGTTTTCGTTAACTACTCTGAGATACGCCACTGCTCCATACGCCTTTGGGCTTGCGTCCGCAAAAATGTGAAGTGAAACTTCTGAGTTTCTGTCTTCGAGTGCACATCTGGTAAACGAAAAATGTTTCAAAGCTTTCAATTCAAAACACCATCTTAACCATTCATTGGTGAGATTATCAGGTATGGTTGAATCCCAGTCGATCTTAAGTTTCCAAATTTCTTGGAGCAATATCTTTGCTCTTACCAAAAAGGGACTCATAAAGCCAAGTGGATCATAAATTTTCGATACTATTTGTAGCACCCCACGTTTCGTTATAGATTTATTATCGATTTCATTTAAAACTGAAGTTATATCTACTGCTAATTCGTCATCGTTATGGTACCATAAAATTCCAAGTACTTTCTTGGCATTAACGGTTTCCTCGCAATTCATCAATTTTCTGAGCGAAACGTCATTGCTGTTCCACTTACGTAAATTCATATTAGCCTTAGCTAAAATTTCTTTGGACTCATGGTAAATACGTTCGGCTTGAGTTACGTTATCAACTGCTACTACCAAGTCATCCACATAGAATGAAGACCTCAGAATTTCGCAAGTGTCTGCTAGATTTTCCGGCTGCGATTGTAAAAGTTTCTTAAGTGTAACCGCCAGCAAGAAGGGACTGCACTTAATCCCAAACGTTACACGTTTCATTCGATATTTTGATATTCGTGGAAGATTATTGACGTCATCAATAGGAACGCTATACCACAAAAAACTGTGAGAATTACGATCGCGTTCTGCAACTCGTCCGACACGAAAGTTCATTAAAATTCTTAAAAGAAACGGCACTAAATTTTCGCCTTGCAAAAGTACATCATTTAAACGAAGGCATAACAGCGGCATGCGCCGACGCGTCAAACACGATCCTTAATCTTGAAGTGTCTTTGTCCTTTCGATATACCGCCCGGTGCGGCATAAAATAAGTTCGAATGTCATTTGTCACTTCCGGTAAAAGTTTGGCACAATCATTGTTCATGTATTCACGCATCGCACAATCGTATTCCCGAAGTTTGCCGCGTTCGTGGTGTTTGCGCGTTAATGACTTTAGCCTATTGAAGGCACCGTTAAAATTAGAGTCAACCCGTACGTTTGGCTCTATCCAAGGCATGGCAACACAATATCTATCGTTTTCAAAAGTTATATTCTCATCTAAAAAGTGTTTAGTATGAGATTTGTCCGTCACGTTATCATTGTTTATCCCGATTGTTTCAAGAGTCCAAAAGTTTTCTAACCCGTTACCAACAGTCTCACAATCGAGCTCGCACTGTACGTGTAAAATGTTCGCCACGTTAATCCCGACCGAAAACGCGTATTCGTTAAAATGTCCGCTGCCTACACCGTGAATTGTCCAACCAAATTTGGTTTCGATCGCCATCAAGTCTTCAGTGATTTTCTTCGTGTTACTGGTCACTATCTTCCAATAAAAATCAGAACCAATTAAAAGCGATATTCCATGATGAACGTTAACGTTAGAGTCGCACAAATCCGCTAATCGATAATTTATCCTGAACTCATGTATCAATGGTTCTTTTAATGACGGTGCGCTCAATGAATCAAAGCAAATTTCGGGCACTTCAATCGCGTTGATAGTCACCTCATCGTTAATATATATACCTACTCGCTTTTCAACGTTAATGATACTTTTCGACATAAGCGAGCCGGAGCCCTTTCAGATTTTCCAAAAGGCATTATCGATATTTTGTGTGTCCCTATAACAGGTAAGTTATGCTTTCGTGACACACATTCTTTGATAAAAGTTAAATGGCTACCTCCATCTATAACCATACGTAAAAAACTCTTAGGTACGCCACTGTTCGTTATTATTTGTGCACAAGCGGTTTGTAAATAAATTATTTTGCCTAAGCACCCGTTCGCTAACAAATTTGTCGACTCAAATTTACTACTTGATGCGTCTTTTTTCGCGGATACAGTTACAACAGTTGCAGATTTCTTCTGATACTCTGGATCACACATAGACGTTGCATGTTTCGCTTTACACTTTGCGCAAGACACATTACTCGACAAAACCTTGAATTGTGATTCGACTTGGTGCATCGGAAACAGCGCCCTTTAGATTTTAAAATCTCTTTCTTTTGCGCCAGCGTTATTTTGCTATCACAATCCATCGCGCCATGATCGTTAGAGTTGCAAAACAAGCACTGTTCTTTTACAGATGTAAGCAGACCTGCTGCTGTGCACGTTTTATCACTAGATTTCTGAAATCTATTTTTGTGAGCTGAATTTTTCTCGTTACTTTTAGGCTCATCTTCCAAAACTTTAGCCTGTTCAATTGATTCCACTTCTAACTTAATAAAGTTTAAAAGTTGAGAAATTTGATGTTCATATAAGATTTCTTTAGAACTTATGACACTTCCAGCAACAGACTCGTCATCATCATTATCGTTAGTTGTGACCTGTCGTTTGAGGAATTCAGTTCTCATATAGTAAAGGGTAGTGCTTTTAATAAAATAGATTTCACCATCATCCCATAATTTTTTGGAGACACTCCCAGCGTCTGCAGAGATCGCGTTATTTTTGAAGCTGTATTGTATAATTTTCTCAATGAAACATCATTTGTGGTTTTGACTGGAGTTAAAGCTAACAGCTGTTGAGTGTAGTTATCGGCAATTTTTTCGTTATTTCCGTACTGCTCCTTTAAAAGCTCAACTGCATCTTTATAGCTTGAACTACTGGATGTTAAACCTTGAACGGTTATTGAAGCATTTCCAGTTAAAACAGACTTTAAATATGTAAACTTAGAAGATTCCCCTAGATCATTATTATTGTGAACAGCAGTCTCGAACTGCTCCCAAAAGGCAGGCCACAGTTTATAATCACCGTTAAATTTTATTAATTCTAATTTGGGTAATCTCACCGCCCTTTTGGTTTCTGCTCTTGTAGAAGCTGCTCTGGCTGCACGTCCTTCGGCTGTAATGGACCCCACGTCTTCTTCGACGTCGGCGACGCTGGCTGCATATTTTCCACCCGCGCCTGATAGTTCGAATTCCAACCTGGCAATCGCTGCAACCGCCTTATCTTCGTATTCGATAATTTTCTCGCACTCTGATTCAATCTTATCGACGGGTATCTCACTTGCTACTTCAATATTTACGCGCTTTAACGAGTCGTTCACCGATTTCAGTCTGTTAATTAAAACAATAGCTTCCTTGTGGTCAACCGACGCATTATCATCAGACATTTCGTTAGCCCGATCCACAAGTTTCGTTAGCTGTGTCCGATACGTTTTCTTTAGCGCTTGATTCATGATATGCTTCCGTTAATGCACTATTTTGACACACAGTTCACGTTATGACGTTAATCAAATTTTACACTTTTACTGTCAATACCGGCACGTCCGTTATAAACCGAATTGTCCGTTATTAAAGTTCCACGATTCACTTTCCTCTTTCCCGGGTTTCGGCACCATGAAAAAAAGCATCGACAATTGGTAAAACACGGTATTTAATAGTGCTTTATTTATCAATGAATTAAACGATTCACAAACAAATACGTAGGTACAATACGTTACTACGCTAATGTCAATATTTTTTCCTATTTTTTCCCGCCTGCTGCTTTTTTGCTACCCTTGATTATTCACGGGATTTTCCACAAAATTGAATAAACAACCTGGATATTAATCTCAAATGAAAGGCACCTACACCTATGGAAAATTCTACTTTAACTACTTACGTATAATAAACTATATTATGCCCTAAATTAGATTAACAACCCCTAACACGTAATAAATCTGACCCGGACGTCAAAATTAATTAAGCTAAGAGAATTTTCCAACTCGCAATTGAATTCCTATATAAGTGTAATTGAAGCGGCATGCTCTTCTACGTATGTACATTAGACAACTACGTATGTGACAGCCCTAACCAATAAACAAAACTACCTACCCCTAAATGCGGCCCTTAGCTCAACTGTTAACTTATTTATTATGAACCTTGCGCAATGCTTCCCTTGCCAATTCAAATTTATAAAGCAAACACCATAATAAATCGACAAGCATGTAATGCAAAACAAGTACCCTACAACCTATTCTATCCCTACTCAATTCACTATACAATGTCGTTAATTTATTTTCGTTTAGGAGTTGTACCATCGACACCGGTTAGATTTGGAGGTCTTATACCTAGAGGAAAAAGTAAGTGTATAATACAGTTGGAAAAACATATCATACAAATTTTGTAGAAACAACTGCAATTCCACTGAATCCTACAGACACTACGCCTTCGATTATGCTTACTTCATCGGCAACAGAAGCAGGTAAAGTTGCATTTGATAAAATTGCAATTATCGTTTACTTGGTTTTATTATTAGAGGAGACAACTAGAGCAGGTATTCGAGGTGGTGGGCTAATTCGTCGAACGAAAGGTAAGTGCCACTACACATTGAAATAATGATTTTAAACCAAGGTATTATTAACAGCAACAACTACCACAACAGCAATTACACCTACTGTATCAATGACGGAAGCATCAGGTAATGATCTACGAATAGTAAATTTAGGTAGCTTAGCACTTAGCAGTATATTTTCGATCACACTTTTAAGCCTACCATACACGCAACCAAAGAGTACCTATACTCTTTGACGCGACTCTACACCTAACAGGTATACCTGTCAGATATCCGGTTGTGTGTATGGAGGGATTGAAGGGGGCGCTTTGCCACAGGTGTAACGTACATGATCCCCATTATGCTTCTACAAATCTACAGGTAGGTACACTTGCAGGTTGTGTGACACGTACATTCCGGTGCGCTTCACGCCTATACAGGCAACCTGAACAGGTAAGAAGGGATACGTACGTTACCTACCCTAGTGGTGGGCTTTAGACAGAGTCGATCGAAACGAGGTCCTTATGAATGAATACTCCCAAATTAATGTATTATAATCATGTGACACATTTATGAAATGTTCCTTTTGTAATTAGAGGATGAAACACCTAAAGCCAGTCTGCGAGGTGGAGGTCTAGTTCGTAGAACGAAACGTAAGACGATTCTTACCGTAAATATTAGAATCAATATTTATGTGTATGTATTGTTTACAGTAACTACCACCACAACAACAGTGGGGCCTATTGTAACTACCGAGGAATTAGGGAACGACGGTAAAGCTATTCTGTTCTATTTTGATAAAAAGAAAGATATGGTCTCCTTTTGCTACAATGAGATGTCGTTGTTCTCGTTGAAAAAAAAAGGGATAGTTTCCACGTGATGTCAATCGTAAGATAAATGGCAATGTTTTCATCAGGAATAAAGATCACATGGTGTTCGCTCCACTGGGGTTTCGATCCCGATAAGGATAAATTCTGGACTGACTGATTTTCAGTTAAAAAAATAATTTTATTTTTCTACATAATCTCTCTTGACTCCCTTGAAGGTGTAACGGTTAATTACCATATTTGAACCAATTTTTATTACTTCTACGGCGCTAATACATTTACACACTTACATGGAAAGAGGTCCTTAAACAAAACCTCAATATGATAAACAGTAGTTAATCAAACTAATTCAAAATTAAACCTTCCCAGTTAAGTTTTGTTAAAAGCCCTGTTGGCTAGTTTTTTAATTTTTTACACGTGCCCGTAATACCTGCAAGTGCCTTTCTTTTAAATTTAAATTGCTTAAAACCAATAAAATGATCTATTTCACAACTAACTGAAATTGTTAATAATGATAGATCACTAGAAAGGAAAGAAAAACTTGCGAAGTTTATTTAGATATATTAATTACCCCGCACGCAGACGGTCGAGAATTAAAAAAAGAAATCTTAAATTAATTTAAGTTTTTTTAAATAATCCAAATAACCTGATTGTACGTTTGCGATATTAGACGCACTTAACTCACACACAAACGCTGTCGACAGCCAAAACTGGCTTGATGAATAAAATGACAAAATCGGTGGCTGTTCGGACGATAGAAACTTTTAACTTTTAATAAGAAGAGAGTCTTAACCAAAGACCTGCGTATTCAACTAAACAAATGAGACTGCCCGAAAATTTAGCGTAAAAAAATGTATACGCTCTTCAAGTTTCGTTTTTTACTTTCAGTTCAGTATTTAAGGAAACACTAGTTCTACCATATTATAATCTCCTTTAAGAATTTTCAAATAAATATGTTTGAATAAACTCCATCCAATATTTTGTATTTCCGCGACTACACGTGTGTTACTCTGCTGTAGAAGAGATGCGAAGGTCTTCTCACAAACGTCCCCATTTCTCCACGCGCAACACTGCGAAACACCAGTATTTCTTATCAACGAAAAACACGTGGGTTAATTAAATTTTGCCTAACGATACATCTCATTATGGCAAACGACCAGATATAACCTTATTTTTAATCTAAATTGAATAATTTAGTAAAGGAAATGGAATAAAATTAAAACAAAAAATTACGCAAATTTCTAAGCGGAAAAACAAACACTGAGATACATATTCAAATAAAATAAACCAACTTTGCCTTTATTCGTAATTCTTACATAGAGGATGTCCCGTCATTATTTCTGGTGTTTAGGATGAAATCACGTCTACATGACTTTGTTTACAAAACATTATGCATAAAATTTTGCTAACAATTCAATGGTAATGTATAGACTTAAAGGTAATAAACATGTATACGTTCACATATAAAAGAATGATAACACACTAAGGCTATATATTGGGATTGTATTGTAACATGCAGAACAAAACAAAGTAAAACCGCATGGTACCTTTATCAGGAGCAGAATATTGGTTAATTAACAAATCTGAAAGATGTTGTCTTTATTTCCTTCACTCTACGAAAAATTCAATGTGTTTGCATTTCTACGATTTACACCAAAATATGAAACAAGATAATTGAGTTGAGAATTGAGAAAAATCACTAAATTTCGTACACTTTTGTAAATAAAATTCAATACGCTAAATGTCCTAGCAAAAATTTGAAAGTTATTAATTTTAAAGTGCCCAAATTTCATTAAAATTAAAGTGAGCGAACGCGACATTTTATTCCGATTAGTAGTCGATAAATATATGATACATTTTAGGATTTTTCGGAACTCTAAGAGATGACATTGGAACACCCTGTATACTTATTTTGAGTTACATTTATTAATTACCTTCAATATTCTTTTCTAAAATAGAGGATGGAACTACTCAGTCCGGTATACGAGGAGGAGGATTAGTTCGTCGAACAAAACGTAAGTGAATTCATCATTTTTCCCATATTTATATTTTATGCTTATCCCTCGTATATACAACTCGAGGTGACTTGAAAGTTAAACTTCGGAAGCTCCCTTGCGATCAATTTTGCTAATATTACTCCATTTGGTGCTGTAGAATTGAAAAGTACCTCAAAAATAAACGTGTTCCTAAGAATGCAGCAAATGATTTATTAACGAGCTCCTAGCGAGTTTATAATTTTGTAGTGTCTGTCCGTCCGTCCGTCCGTTAGCACGATAACTCATAAACGAATAGACCGATTACGATGAAATTTTGCAGGTGGATTCTTTATCAAATTTGTAGATCGGAGTTCGTGAATTGGCAATGTCACCCAAAAAATAAAATAGGCCCTTTTGACATCTCCGTTAGTTATGAACCGAATTGCATGAAATTCAATATGCGCATAGCTTTAGCCATAAAAAACACAATTCCAAAAGTTGAGCCTAATCGATCAACATTCACAATGCCCTTTGCGCATCTCGACCATTTACAGACCGAATTGCAAACTTTCTTATTTATGAAGGCATTTAAATGAAATTTGATACATAGCCACTTGGAATAAAAGCAAATTTAACGCCAGTTTCAAAATTTGGTTCTGCGCATGCGCAGCGCAGTTCCAATTTTCTTATTTATGGGGGGATTTAAATGAAATTTGATAGATAGCCACTTGAAATAAAAGCAAATTTAACGCCAGTTTCGAAATTTGGTTTTGCGCATGCGCAGTGCCATCTTTCTTATTTATGGAGGGATTTAAATGAAATTTCATACATATAAACTTTAAATAAAAGCAAAACTGACATCAGGTTTAAAATTTGGTTTTGCACATGCTATAGCCATACCCAGGAGCTCGTTTGCTATATTTGTTTAATTTATTATGCATCAAGAGAGAGTTGCGTCGTTTTCTCAACAAAATCAACGATAATAACGGTTTTGTCAACTTTTGATCCAAATACGCCTGATCAGACCAATGCATTAAATTATGAATGCAAGTGATCAAGACATACATTTTGCTTCCTATTTTTGTTCTAGCATTAAAACCTAATCAGTATCTGCTTTTTTTACAGCAACTACTACCACAACAACAGTTGCTCCTACTACATCAGTTGGTGACACAGGTAAACTTTTGCCGAAACATTTTTTGAAATGTAAATACACCCGTGGAATGCTTTCTGCATTATAGTACAAGATCTCACATAAGGTCAACCTTCGGTCATCTGTTTACCGAGTGAAATATATTTTTTAGCAATCAGACATTAAGGGTACATAGTTTTAATTTTGTCTTTTAGGCAACCATTTGCAATGTGTCTGTTTACATATTAAGATAACTAAAAGAAGTATTTCACTCGCTAAACAAATGGGCGAAGGTTGGCCTTACCTGCGATTTTATACTATTAGTTTTTACTGTAAACTAGAGCAAGTAACAACGGAGACAGCGCAATGGGGTGGGGGACTAATTCGAAGAACAAAACGTGAGTTTGTTGTTCCGGATGAATGATCTCCACTACATTATTTTATAGGACCAACAACAGTATCAACTCCAACTCAACCTGCAACCGTTCAGGGTAACTATTCAAAAACTATAAAAATTAGGCACTTTCACATTTTCTGGACCAGAGCAATAAAAAAAATGAAAGTGGACACACATTTAGACACCAGTGCGGATTTCGCACTAAACACAATTTAATTTGCTAATATAGCAAACAAACAGCTTCTAGAACATTCTCGAAGGTCATATTCACAGAAAGAATTAGTCACATCCGCTTTTATACCGTATCTCTGATGGCGCTTTGATAACGTTCTAGAAAATTCTCTACGGTACATTTATACCAAGAGTAACACGTATCCAACTGGGACCCTTTCGGTGACTCCCTGAAAGGTTAAGAGATGCAACGTATTTTCAAAGCCCATCAAGTTGCTTAAAATTTTCCAAAACGTCAACCATTTAATAAACCTTTCTGACTCTTAAATAATGGTGTCACCGTACCTGCATTTTAATAAAGACCATCTACACTGCTTATCACTGTATATTATTGTTAATTAGAGCAACTGACAACGGAGACAGCGCGTTGGGGCGGGGGACTAATTCGAAGAACGAAACGTGAGTTTGTTGCACTGGATCAATTATCTCCACTGGGTATATTATTTTATAGGACCGACAACAACGGCAAGTCCAATTAAACCTGCACCAATTCCTGGTAATTATTCAAATGTTTCCTAACCGTTGGGCTAGAAGGAAAAGCAAAAAAAAACTATAACTTGCATTGCATTCCCTAAATGTTTCAGGGCCGCCTCTAACACCGCCACCAACAGGTTTAGCGGCAGACATAGGAAATCACACCTGTAAGGAGTCACATGGTGAAACAGTTTACCGCAAACATTCCTACCATTTTAGTTAGCAAAGATGGAGTTAAATTCGAAAGATGGAGTTTGGCCGGAACACTCGATACCATTGTAACCATACCGAAGGTCGCTATTAAAGCAGACATCCCAACGATCTTATCCATCGAAGAAATCGATGTGGTAGCTACAGGCGTAACAGTTTCAGACGAAATTAAATACGACGTCTTTTTGGACAAAGATGGAAGAACCACGATTAAACTCGCGATACCGAAGGGTGTAGCTCCAAGCCGAGTGGAAATCAAAAAGGGCGATGGTAAATAGTTGCAATGAAAATATTCCAATGCACGTACAGTCTTGTTTGTTTCAGACGACATCACTATAAACGTAGCAACAACACTAGACGGGCTTTTTTCTGAAGGTTAGACACTATTATTCTATTTGACTGTATTTCAAAACCAGATTATAGCAACTGGCCCTTCATCTTCAATGAAATTTGAATCATCAGAGCTCAATGCCGAACATATCACTACCATTACCTTACCTTTCGGTTTCAAGACGGCGACAAAGGGAATAACCTATACGATCGATGGCATACAAGATGTCGACCTAATACCATCAAATACTATTGGTAGAACACTTCACTAACCAATTAATTAGTTTTATCATAATCTTCTTTCAGTTAATCTTGGCGATCTGTCTCCTTCCAAAGGTTGTACAACTGTACTTAGGTTGAAATCGTTGTAATGCCGTGTTATAGGTGCGACTGAAACTGGAGTAAACTACGAAGTACTTGAGGATGATAATAAAAAAATTGTAGTCAAAATTATGGTACCTTCAAAAAAACCACCAGTTGCACAAGGTATGTGACTTGATTCCCATCTTTGCTGTTTCAACTTTTATAGGTTTCGCCATAAATTCAAAACCGGTCGTTTAAAGTTTTTGTTAACAAACGCTAGCACTCAAAATAAAATTACAATAAAAAAAAACAAAATGCTGCTTCTATGGACAACCATCAATAATTCTTCGATTTATCGGAGTTCTCAAGTATTGCTGCATTTATTTAATTGGGAAGCGCGGTTTTTTTAACATTGTTGTACACCCTTACAATTTAACTATCAATATTTTCATACTACACAGTTGTTCACGATCACTGTTTAATTGGTACTTTATTAGCGGTACACGGTTACCATCAACATTTTAATGTTGCGAACCGTCTTGCAGAGCCGCGTTATCCACCCCCCGGGCGACTTAAACACGTCCCTCATAACGTAGCATCTTTCAACTTAATATAATCTCATGATAAAAAACGCTAAAGTTACAATGTGGTCTTTTGTACGTATAAAATTTCCTTGTTCCAATGTAGTGAGTAAAAAATCATTCATTTTAAATCTTAATTTAGGCTACCAGGCGAAAATTCATTTTTACCATTCATTTGTTCATAAAACTATGTTTGATCTCTACTTAATTTAAAGGTCTACAGTAAAACCATATTCTAAAAGCCTCTAATTTTGAAAATAATGAAATTGAAATGTGTAGGTGAATCCGAGACAACTCCAAGAACTCCTACCGGTATAGGAAGTACAACATGTGAGTAAAGATAACAAAGAAATAGATAACAAAGAGGACTTTCATTCGTTTAGACAACAAGGATGGGGTGAAATTTGAACGCAGCAATGTCAATAATCAACTTGACACCATTGTAACTATACCGTACACGCAACTCAAGGGGAATATTCCTCACACACTACGTATTGAAGAAATCAGTGTGGCTAACTTTGGTGGTAAGTTCAAGAAAATTTCATTTAATTCATCAGTCCATAATCGCAGATGTAACGCAGTATGACGTTTTGTTGGACAAGGAAGGGCGGTCCACTATCAAATTCACTGTCCCTAAAGGAAAATCTCCAACTGTGGTGACCATAAAGAAAAACGGAAGTAAGTTACACTAGTAGTCCATCACTTGTAAATTTGCTCTCTATTTCAGATGAAATTGTTGCCACTTCCTCTACCAATATTGACCCTTCAACCGTAGCAGTAGGTACGTAAGTTATGACTAAGTACTGTACGAGTGGATAGTGAACCTATTTCAGAGGCTTCAACCGGCTTCAAACTTGAAATGAATGAAAAAGACGATGCGTACTTTACAACAGTTACGCTACCGTTTACCCCGGTCGATGATTCAAGTGTGCTGGCTTTTGTTCTTGAAGGAGTCAAAAATGTGGATAACATACAATCTGGAACAACAGGTAAAATGGTACTCTCTGCGGTATTGCGTACTAAATCGTTGTCATTGTAGTGGTCCTTGACGATCTGTCTATATCCAAAGGTTGTACTTTTTTGTTGTACTTGTGGTAAAAGTGTTACCAGGACATATTTTGTAGGTGTTACATCCGGTTTAGACTACGAAATTGCTTCCGATGGTTCTAACAAACGAGTTATTACAATTAAAGTGCCTTCTGAGAAAATTACAACGCAGTCAGCGAGTAAAGGTATTGCATTTGTTTTTATTTTTAAAAGAGCTATATGGTATGTGGTTTCCGAACATGTGACTATTCCTAAGTCACCTCTAGCTTTCGGTAACTTTTAAATTAACACCTTCTCATATATGAGTTTTACAAGACAGAGTTACGAGATTTTTAAATAAAACGTTTTATTTCGGAGAAATCTTCATCAACATTTTTTTATGCGGATAAGAACAGACGCGAATCGTTAATCTGCATTGAGGTCGTTTCGGTTTTTCTGGTTGCTACGATTTACAGATAAGAACTGTAAATTGCGATTGGTAGCTAGAGAACGCACGGAGAGTATTGAGTGTGTGCGAGCACTGGCGGAATACCTATTTCGTTTCGGGGGTTTTGAGCAAAAATACATCCAGAAGTGCGACCGCGAGAGGCCTCAAATTGTTATTTTTTATCAGCAAAGAAAAAGTTCGTTCTAACAGAGCCGTGGGGATTACGGGTTGAGCCGCGACAGACCTCAACTCGAGGTTTCTTTGAAGAAATTTAGAAGAGGGGGTGGAGGGGCTCAGAAATGGATCCAAATAACTTCATGCTCTGACGTAGAGCACGTTGTAACTCGAATACGGTAAAGGCCAATTAGGTACCTACGTGGGGGTGTGCCGAAGCAATTATTGGCATTTGAAAAAAAACAAAACATAATGCGTTCATATGCACACTTTACTATTTAACTTTTGCCGTATCTACTAACGTAGTCAACTGGAACTCCTGCTTTCACCTACTATTATATTCAAAGGTTTAATAACAACTGTAGATTATATATTATGTTCAGGTGAATCCATAACAACTCCAACTCCTGTGGGTTTCCGCACTTATAGTTTTATAGATGACAAAAATGGGGTGAAATTTGACCGAAACAATGTAAATAATCAACTTGAGACCATTGTAACTATACCATACGAAAAACTGAAGGTGAATATTCCGCATTCACTACGTATAGAAGAAGGCAGTGTGGCTAACTTTGGTGGTAAGTTCAAGAAGATTTAATTCAGTTCATCACTCAATAATCGCAGAAGCAAAGCCGTATGACGTTTTGTTAGACAAGGAAGGGCAATCCACTATCAAAATCACTGTCCCTAAAGGAAAATCTCCAACTGTGGTGACCATCAAGAAAGACGGAAGTGAGTTAGACTACTAGTCCCACAATTTGTACATTCGCTCTCTATTGCAGAAAACATTATTGCCACTTCCTCTACCGACATTGACCCTTCAACTGTAGCAGTTCGTAAGTTATAACTATAGTACTGTACCAGTTGAGAGAGTGAACCTATTGCAGAGGCTTCAAGCGGCTTCAAACTTGAACCGAATAAAAAAAACGATGCGTACGTTGCAAAAGTTACGTTACCGTTTTCTCCGACCGATGAATCAAGTGAGCTGGCTTTTGTTCTTGAAGGGGTCAAAGATGTGGATAACATACTACCTGGAACAACAGGTAAATTTCCACACTTGCGGAATTGCGCACTGCATCTTTCTTATTGTAGTGGCCATTGACGACCTGTCTACATCCAAAGGTTGTACTTTTTTGTTGTACTTGTTCCGAAATGGGTTACCAATCCATATTTTGTAGGTGTTACATCCGGTTTAGAGTACGAAATTGCGTCAGATGGTTCTAACAAGCCAGTTATAACAATCAAAGCACCTTCTGAGATGATGGAGAAAACTACAACGCAGTCACCGGATAAAGGTATTTTCACTATTTTTAGCGCATTTTCCAACTCGTGTTGAAAGGCGTTATTATGGTCACTTTCTCCGTCCACCCGTCCCTGCGAGACATTAACTACTCCTACAGTGTTTTCAAGATATTTACTTCGGTTTTTAGCGCATTTCCACAAAAATTTAAAAAAATGCGCTATTGTGGGCAATTTGTCTGTCCGTCCGTCCGTCCGTCCGTCCGTTCGCTCGTTCGTTGAGACGCTACTAGTTCTTTATATCTTAAGAGCTATTGTTCTAGTTTTTTCGCTATTTCGTTTGTTGTGGTGTCGAGGCTTGCAGCAAGAAAGGAATTTTTTCTGCGTTTATTGCTAAAAAAGTTATTGTAAAAAAATCAAAAAACCATTTTTTACATGTTCCGTAATTTTACACTTTTGCCGTTTCTTAACGATCCTAGAGATCGTTTATAAATTTTGTATTGCTGTCTGTCGTCTGTCTGTTGGTCTGTCCGTCTGTTCCTTTGTCTGTCTGTCCCACTATCTGTCCGTGTGAACGATAACTTTGTTTAGAAATGTCCGATCGCTTTGGCATCTCCTTTGGTTATGAACTGAATTGCATGAAATTCAATATGGGCATATAATAATAATATATATAATATAATAATAATACGCAATGCCAAAAGTTGAGTCGAATCGATTCAAAATTCACAGTGCCCTTTTCGCATCTCGACCATTTATAAACCGAATTGCAAACTTTTTTATTTATAAAAGTATTTCAATGAAATTTAATACATAGCCACTTGGAATAAATGAAAATCTAACGCCAGTTTCAAAATTTGATTTTGCGCATGTGCAGTGCCAACTTTTTTATATATGGAAGTATTTAAATGAAATTTAATA
>NW_022170596.1:4780847-4782071 GCF_008802855.1 Photinus pyralis
CCCCTCCCCCCTCTCAGGCCCCGTCGCTCACTGGTCTTGAAAAAGAGTCGCACGGAAAAGTTATCGTTTGTACAAACCAATTTATTTCGATGAGACCTTTCATTAGAATACCATGAAGAACAGAAAACGTGTTTACCTCCCCCCCCTCATTTTTTAAAGTTTACCATAGCACCATTAAAGGCATGCGTATGCAAAATCTGAGAGCAATTGGTTGTCGTATGTAAAAGTTATCCACATTTTACTTTCAAAAACATTATCTCAGGAAATAATACGTGGGGGAGTCCCCCTTTTAGACAGCGAAATTTAATCGCCGTCTGGCACACCTACAAGGTATAGACTACCTACTGCAAAAAATTCCAGGACTCTAGGACCATTCCCCTAGAAGTAGTTCAAAACGGTAGAAGGGGGTCCGGACGGACGGACGGACAAAACGCAAACAATAGCTAATTTTTTTAATTCTTAAAAAATGCGCTAAAAATGGGTAAAGATATTTGTTTGTTTTTACTATTAAATTTAATCTCCAGTTTTTCGACTTGAATGAATTATTCGAAAAATGAATTAATCAATATGATTTTCGTTTTGGACGAGGCAGATAAAAATTGCCTTTTTTTGCATGGGCACCTCATGTAAATTACATACAGGGTGTCAATTTGAAAACTTGCAGTCGGCCATATTTTCCACACTTAAAGAAGATATTGAAAATCGCACAAAACCGTTTCGGGGGTATCGAGGGGGAACCAGAATGATGTTATGAGTGACACCCCCTTAACCCCCCCCCCCTATTCAAAAATCCTAAATGGCAACCCCATACTTGTGACACATCTTTGGAAAGCTACTGAAAAATGCTTTCCAGTGGTACCAATAAAGTCAACATTCATTAATACAATTTAACAAACATTTAATAATTAACAAAAAAGAAGATCGATTTTTGGAGCCATAAATGAATATTATTTCCACACGTTCAGCTGTACTGTAAGTCAATAAAAAAAAGAAAGCAACCAAGATTGCTTAATGAAGCAGCCCAAGTTGAAGTTCTTGGCCAAATTGCCATAAATCCCTCAATGTCAACATTTAGTTTTTTTGTTGTTAATTATTAAATTTTAGTTAAATTGTCTTCATGAATATTGACTTTATTGGTACCACTGGAAAGAATTTTTCAGTAGCTTTCCAACGATGCGTTACAATTAAGAGGTTGCCATTTAGGATTTTTGTATGGGCGGGGGG
>NW_022170596.1:4782206-4794738 GCF_008802855.1 Photinus pyralis
GGGGGTGGGGGGTTGTCACTCATAACGTCATTCTGGTTCCTCCTCGATATCCCCGAAACGGTTTTGCGCGATTTTCAATATCTTCCAATCTTCCATATCCAAAACCAAGATATTTCGGGCGAGCAAATGCTAAATTTTTCCTGCACATCGAATTATCTTTAAAACGACTAGTTTTTCGGATATTAACCATATAATAAAATGTCGTACAATTACACGTAAAACTAACAAAAAGCATTCAAATACATCGGGTTCCATTTTAAAAAATGTACCATAATCGAAAAATTTTATCTTCAAAGCATTAAGTTACTCTGTAACGACACTTATATTATTCGAGGGCAGTTGTTTCCCTAGGAGCCAAAGTGGTGGCAGAAGGCATGGCCGCGTTCCCGCCAACTATGACAGGCGTCCCATATTGTTTTGTTTTTGTTTTTAGTTGTTGTCAATTAATTAAGAATGCGTCGCCATAAATAATTATGTAAAAGTGTTTTCTTCGAAATAAATTATTATAACGTCGTTATTTTTAATATCAGCGTTATAACTCCGCGCAATAGTTGACTTACCGTGTACATTTTGTTACCCTTTTTTTATGCTCTTTCCATTGATGCATAGTAAAGATATGGTTTCCATTTGAAAATTTCGAATTTTCAACCAAAATCGATTGTCAACTTTGAACGCTTATTCAAATTATTTTCGAATCACATTTGAAAATCAGACCAATAACATTTGATAGCGTGGACTTTTAGTTGTCGATTCGTGAAAAAAACATTTCTCTAAGTTGTCAGACAACAGTGGATAATTTACTGAACCTCTGAAACCCTTGTCAAAAATGTTAAATAACTTCAAAAGCATGTCAGTTAGACATAGCATCATATTGACAAAGTCATACTAATTTTTTATGAGGAATTCGAAATTGCCATCAGAAAAGATAGTGCCATTTGAAATAAGAATGTTCTGGTATCGTTCTGATACAACCGGAAAAGTCGCCATCTTGAAAATATTTTAAATGATTCCTTTTCGATTATTCAAAAAAGATTCCAAACCGTTTCTGAGATAAATCCACCACCCTGTATATAAATTTTTCTTGTTCTTTTCGCCAACCTGGCTTTTATGGGAGAATCATATTTTTGTTTGTTTTAGATTAAATCGGGCCAACCAAACATATTCATTTCCTATACACCTATGTGAGGAAGTAATGCCATCGGCCATTTTCTACGCAACCGTAGTTCCCTTAGTAGTGTATGTTCTGGTAAAAAAAGGCATAGTTGAACCTTTCCATAAAGAACAGCAAGCGCAGAAGATCGAAAAAGAGAAACAAAAGAATCAAGTGCAGTTAATGGAGAAACGTAGAGAGGCGCAGGCGGCAGTAGACCTTATGACTGCAACTTACGCGCGCATTTGCACTGACGAGGAGTCTAAAAAAGGCCTTATAATTAATAAAGCGTTATACGGGAAAATATTAAACGGTAAGTTGATTATGTCCCATAATCAATACCAAAACTTTTTTTTTAGAAAAAAGTGAAAGCGAGGAAGTTATAAATGTTACTATTCCCTTGCAATGCTTAGTACGGGATAGTAAATTGGTTTTATACGAACAATCAAAGGTACGTTAAATATAGACTCTGACCATTTTACTTTAGAGAAGCACCAAATTGTAAATTGAGTGAAATTTTGTAGAGTCAACTACCTGGGTTCTTTGATCCTGCAGTTGGTGAAGATAAATTTCTGTATGTTTCGTATACTTATCGTAGTCAACCATATGAAGTTACAGCGGGCGATACAGAACTTTTACGATTACCAAAGTCGAGTAAGTCCCTTTTCTAACATGTTAAGGTGGATTTTATATCTTTCTTAATTTCAGGTCATCGGAATAGTGTAACATAGCTATAATATAACATCAAAGATTAGCCGTTAAATTTGTTGTAGATTTTTCATGAAGTTTGTGAAAAGTTTTTTTTTGTACAAAATGATTAAAAGTATTTCGACCAGACATTGCCCTTTGTTTTAAGTAGATATTGCTAATGCACCAATTCCTATATTTTTTATACTATTTAATTGGTCAAATGCAAATGCAAAATAAGATTTTTTTATACTATCATCACATAGGATAATCACACCTCCAAAACTGCCAATGTTCACTCAAGAGAATTTTAGTAATGGTCATCCAAGAGTAAAATGGATTAGCTCTCTTTCTTGCTACTGCACGTGCGTTAGGTTTCTTGACGTTGGGAAACATTTAAAGCGCTTATAACGCTATGACACTGATGACTGAACATCCAATTTATTGTGGACACCTTAAGTGTGGGTGTGGTTAAGTGGGTAGTTAAAACCATATATATAAGAAAACATCTGTGAAAATGGAAAATCGGAGTGCAGAATTTAAAAATTTAAAAAGAAAAAACGAAGACGATGGTAGATGGCGTCACTGTATAAAAGCACGCTCTGTTTTTTTTCTCTATCGAATGACATAAAAATCCAATATGTCGTCCATAAGAAGTAGGAAACTCTCAAGCATATCTTTTTTAATAAACATTTCACAAAAAAGTAGTGTATATTAAAGTTGTGTAGAATTTTATGGTCTACAATTTCTGATAACAATATTTTTTTCTAAAGTGAACCATTAAAAAGATAATATTGAAAACTAAGAAACCAACCAAATTTCAGGGGTTTTGGGGGTGGTACGGGAGAAGCACAAGGGGTGGGAGGTCGAAAACTTAGATCTTAACCTCCAAATGACTGTCTATGACATGCAAAAGAAATTGGAACTACATACTTCTCATTTTGCAAGTTAAAACCCTCTATTCCCTGGACTATATAATTCTGTTTATGAATTATGATTATAAGTATGCGTGCGAGTTTGCCGGTGGTTGCTCTGTTATTTTTTGTTATGTCATGATTTGTCTTTTGATCGGTTACTGTCAGTACTCATGGTGGAGAGCCTGGCGTTCGGTTTTTTTATAACCCGGCACTTTATAACTAGTCGATTGGACTAGAGATGTGTGAGTGAGAGTTGGGCCTCCCGCTTAGTCGTACATGAGGGCGCTGGCTAAACCCGGCCTCACTTGCGCAGGGATCTCTTAAAAATGCGCGGCGTGTTCTCGTTGTGCCCTTTTGTTTTTTTGTACCAATTGGGGTATCCTTCCTTTGTAAAATGCTCTTCTGAGAGGCCAACTCCTAGCGTTTTACATACAATGCTGATATGACACAACCAGAGCAACAACGCTACTACTCGGTGTGGGATTTGGACTGGCCATCCAATATCCAAACTTATTATGTGAATTTATTGTAATGTTTTAATGATTGTTTTTTATGTTATGTGTGTCAGATGTTAGTTCTTTGGAATCCCAGTGGAGTCTGTGATTCGACATTATACCTATTGATTTACTTGACAACCATCATAACATGCATTTATGTCATTACAGACAACTAATTTTGCTATAAAGTTTAATGGTCACTTATTTTTTTCCCATCCTATTGTTATATTTGTCCTCAGTGAACTATTATCTGTTCACCGAACAGATGCAGTTAAGCTCCTCCCAAAAAATTGCCGGCAAATTTAAATGAACATTTTTAATTGGCCGAATTTTCAAAACCTGTTACACACGCAACTATTTGCTTCCAATTATAATTGCCGTATCTGAATTGACATCCGTAACGTCAAAACTGTCATTGCGTTTTGTATTTGTCTTGCCTCAACTTGCCCTTAATTTCATTAAAGCGGATTCACATGAATACGAAATCCGACGATACGGTCATCCGAAATGCTTATGATTGGTCAATAGTTTGAAATGTCAAGCACATTTCAAATTATTGACCAATCATAAGTATTTCGGATGACCGTATCGTCGGATTTCGTATTCATGTGAATCCAGCTTTATACGAACAAAATACCTTTTGAACTTAATAAACAATTTTGAAACTATGCATTGCTGTGTGTTGAAAGGTCAATATTCAAAACATAACACTTTATAACTTAGTCATACAATGTGACATGCCATTTTAAATTTCGTGATTTTTATAATTTTTGTGACTGTGAAACGGGTCTGATATTACATTGGCCAAAACTTATTGGGAGTGGCTTAACTGCATCTGTTGAGTGAACAGATTATACAAATTCTAAAGGTTGATTCTCACTATACATAACGTTTCCATACCATATCCTTTCCATAACCATTCCGAAAATTATTATACCTATGAAATTGACCTTTAAGTGATATGTGCGTAAGACATTTAGCCGCGCGCTAATACACATTCTCCTTTCCGTTCACATATGGAAGGCGAATGTGTATTAGCGCGTGAGTGAATGTCTTACGCTCATATCACTTAAAGGTCAATTTCGTAGCCTATAATAATTTACAGAATGGTTATGGAATGGATATGGTATGGAAACGTTATGTATAGTGAGAATCAGCCTTTATTTGGATATCCGGTACATTATCACCACAGTAGTGTTATTGAGCCACGGTTCATGGCTTATGTTGTCTGTTTTCCTGTGAGGTTATGTCGGGTGTTATGTTTGTAATTTTTGTCTAAAAATTTCACAATTTCCCACAGTGAAAACTCTTGCCAGGGTCCGTGATGGCATCCGGATCGGATTCCGATATTGAATCACAACGAAGTTTGAGCCCATCAGTCCAAGGACCAGCTCCAACTCCTGGCTATGGACTTGATAGGTCCCCTTCTAATTCACCCACCACGTTTAGAAATAGATCGCCTTCCACTGCTCGGAGTCGAAGTGGTTCGCGTTCTGGAGGCTCACAACGTTCGAATTCGGTAGCATCAGAACATTCAAACAAATCGCGTTCTCAAAGTCCGGCTTCCAATAAATCGCAAAGATCACAAAGTGCTGGTTCAGCAACCTCAAATAGATCTGGCGCCTCTAACCGATCTAGAAGTGGTAGTCGCTCTGCATCACCTGGCTCTAACAAATCTCGTTCTCGATCTGGTTCTCGTGTGTCGAACAGATCAGGCTCACGCGCCTCAAATCGTTCGGGTTCTCAGGCGTCAAATCACTCCGGGTCTCGTGCAACAAGTCGGTCTGGTTCTCGAGCGTCTAACCGTTCAGGATCTCGAGCATCTAACCGTTCGGGTTCACAAGCATCCAACCGATCAGGCTCACACGCATCTAATCGCTCGCAATCACGAGCTTCTAGCCGTTCGGGTTCGCGCAATTCAAAGACGTCCAATAGATCCCGTTCACAAGAGTCTCACCGTTCGAGGTCCAGCTCAAGAAATTCAAAAGCGTCAAATAGGTCAGGTTCTGGTTCTCAAAGGTCTAGGTCTGGCTCGAAGGAATCTAATAGATCAAGAAGTGCTGAATCAAATAGATCAAAATCGAGGTGAGTTGTAGACATGTCTTTTTTCGATACCAAAGTTTGGTTTTAGGTCCAGGTCACATTCACGTGGCTCCAAATCTCCTTCTCAGAATCGGAACGCATCTCAAGATAATAGTAGATCCAATAGTCCCAATTTGGAAATTGATGGGGGAAGTCCAGGTAGCGATGTGGTGAGTAAACGAAAGCGATCCACTTCGCAGGAAGGTGAAGCAAAAAAGAAGCATAGACTTATCGACTCTGAAAGTGAAAATGAAGGTATTGTATACGAAGGTGGAATTCTTTGTGTTTATCCATTTTGTAGAACAACAAGAACCAAGCGCGGCCGCTTTGTTTGGGGACGCCGATGATATAAGTAGTGAAGAAGAAAGGGATAAAGGTGAAGATGTGGAACGGGGTAGTGAAGGTGGTAGAAGTGATGCTGATGCACGAGAAAGACTCTCTGATGTTGATGAAAATGAACGAAGACCACTGATTGAAGAAGTAAGTCATAGCTTAGTTTGTTTAGTTGCAATTAATTGTTTTAGGAGGAAGAGAAGGAGCCCGAACCTGAACCTGTTCCGGAAACAAGGATTGATGTTGAAATTCCGAAAATTAGTTGTGACCTTGGTAGAGATATTCATTTTGTAAAGTTGCCCAATTTCCTTTCTGTCGAGACGCGTCCTTTCGATCAAGAAACCTACGAGGATGAAATTGATGAGGAAGAAACATTGGACGAAGAGGGGCGTGCACGGTATGTTTGCCCAGTAGATATAGGTAGTTTTAATAGTTCATACAAGACACAACGTATGCAAGTGTAAGCAGTGTTGCCAAGTAGTAAATGACAAATCTGAGAATGGCCGCCTGGAAGTCACTAGGTGGATGGATTGGTGATTTTTTTTCTCCAAAATCTAGTGATTTTCACAACAAAACCACCAATTTTATTATTAAATAAGTATGCAACAACATTTGACAAATTCCCTAAATTCACATCATTAGTGTTTAGGGGAATTTTTCGAAAGAAAAAAATGTCCCTTATGTGACGGCTTTGTGCGTCCGTCCGTTCCTCGTATAGCTCGAGAACGAAAAGAGACAGTGATGTCAAACCTTTACCAATCGATTTCTACAAGTTCAAGGATCAGTGCTATTGAATATGAGCCAAATTAAAAGTCGCGTTTCCGAAAGCTGCCAAAAAATTCCCCTACTGAAAATCAATCGTATGCGATTCTTCGTATCCTGTTTCTTTCATAACATAATAGGACTACTTACCTACTACAGGAAATAGGACTTTTTAAATAAATGAATACACATTTTTATTGAAAAAACGTGAACATTTCCAAAATTCACACTTTTATATATATAGCATTGCTGTTGTTCTTGAAATCACCAGATAGTCTCCACATGATGTTGAAAATCACTAGGTTTTATGCCTGAATCGTGATGAAAAAGTCCGAAATTAATCTTGAAATTCACCAGATCTAGTGACAAAATCACCAAATTGGCAACACTGAGTGGAAGTAACTTTAGGAGTCGTCCATTAATCACGTGAATCATGAAGGGGGGGAGGGGTTAGAAAAAATCATTAAATATCACAATGGAAGTGAGGGAGTGTAGTGAGATATATATCACGTGTATTTATTAACGAGCCCTACCGAGTTTATAATTTTGCGGTGTCTGTCCGTCTGTTAGCACGATTTCTCGATAACGAATGGACCGATTACGATAAAATTTAGTAGGTGGATTCTTTATCAAATTTGTAGATCGGAGTTTGTGAATTGGCAATGTAGCACAAAAAATAAAGAAGGCCCTTTTGACATCTCCGTGAGTTATGAACCGAATGAAATTGCATAGCTTTAGCCATATAAAACACATCTCGACCATTTATAAACCGAATTGCAAATTTTTTATTTATTAAGGTATTTAAATGAAATTTGATACATAGCCACTTGGAATAAAAGCAAATGTAGCGCCATTTTCCAAATTTGGTTTTGTGTAGGATGTGCAGTGCCAACTTTCTTATTTATGGAAGCAATTAAATGAAATTTCATACATACTTTAAATCAAAGCAAAACTAATCAGGTTTAAAATTTCGTTTTGCAAATGGCATAGCCATACCCAGGAGCTCGTTTTCTATATTTGTTTAGTTTATTTTTTTACAAGAACGCGCGTCGTTGATCTTCAACAAAGTATGGTACCACCAGTTGATGTTTTTATTTTATTTTATTATACCTCTCTTGTTTTGGGCCCTCAACAGGCATGCGCCCAATTACAGAGTGACCCGCATAATGCTATTTAGAGGTGCCTCTGCAGAAGGTCTTAAGATGGTCTATACTACTCCGGTATTTACCTTACGAATTAGGAAAACTGCAGGAAAACCTAATTCGGAGTAGCTGGTAGAATGCTCGGAACTGGCCTAAGGTAATTTCCATCTCCGCCACAGATGAAAAATTCACCTCAACCCAGGTTCGAACACCCGACCTTCGGATTTATAACCCAATGCTCTTACCACTGAGCCATAAATCCGATGTTGATTAAATATGTTCACATACTATGTACAATTATATGTTTCTTACATGATCACATTTACACTTTACTATTTTTATGCCAGTCAAAAACGACCTCCAACCCTAATGTCTGTCTGGACATTTTTATCACGGTCCTTAATTTTCCAGAATTAGATCAGATTGTAGGTACCTACTTACCTCTGTATTTAAAAATAATGTGCTGAAAGCTTTTAAGATACTTTATGTTGGCATCTGCACCTATAGCAATGTTGGATCACCCTGTATGATGTATGTGAATTTCAATTATTTTTAATGTTTAATGTGGTCACAAGCTTGATCATACTATTTGAATCTGAATTCAATATTGAGTTTTTTTGTTTAGATTTATTTAATAATGCTTAATGTTGTTTATTTAATCACGTATTTTTATTTTATTTTATTGTTCAGTTAGAAAAATAAGGGACATTTGGAAATATTTGAATGTAGAAATTTATCTCGTTATCTCCGGTCATTGTGATAAGAAGTTCGTTAAGGCTGCGCAGGGGAGCTTAAAGACCCTCTACCTTTTTTTTTCTTAGGAAATGAAGTAGCTCCGTTTTTGTCGGGTTGATGGATAAGGAGTTCCCTACACCATTTTTCGGTTACTCACTAGAGCTGATTGCATCAGACTGCGTAGAGTAGCTTCGAATTTGCCGATTGATAGTAGAGATATATCATCCGCATACCCCAGCGTATAGTACCCCTGTCATTGAGGCGATAGAAGAGGCTGTTTACAGTTAAGTTCTACAGAAGTGGGACGCACCCCACTTCGCCACATCCACCATCTGAGTAGCAACCGCCCAGTAATTCTCCATGAAATTAAAGAAGGTTGCCTCTGACTAGTTGGGGATATGGCGCTGTGATGGCTCTGGAAAAGTGCGCATCTCTCAATGTCTCGGCTGTTTTGGAGAGGTTGTCTGTGTAGGAACCATCCTTTCCTCTGAGGCGAGCTGGGTTATAATATTAGAATTTTATTTATGCGGAATGCTGAGGAGGTGGATTTTATAGAGCTGCAAAAACTCTTCCATGCTTCTCTTTGACACCTCATAATATAGCCTTAGGTTTACTTTATGGGCTTTCCAGTCGGCTGTAGCTTTGTTCTCCTTTGCCTCAATATCCACAAACTCTACCCACTTCGTAATTAGCCCAGGAGAGTTTCTGACGCTGGAGCACTGACCACAGGTTGCCTTGGCAAACTTGCAGTTGCTCCTGTAGCAGCTACTACTCCCACCTCTGCTTCGGCAGAGTTACTAACCCTCACCTTAAGAGAGAAAAACCCATAACTGAGTCCCACCCCCACCCACGGCGATTAGGTTACACTGGTCCTTTTCCTATGTGCCGAAAATTACCAACCTTCCTTGAGGTTGATCTTTCACAGCTATGTGGAGGAGGTACCAGCTGCCTACCTTTTCCCAGGAGTTCTGCCCTTCCAGTCGCCGCCTCACAACCACAGCCAGGTCGTCAGGTTCCCCCACGCCCAAATGGAAGCTTTACGGGGTCTAGAAAGACGGTCTTCCTTCACTAGTTATCGACTGTATAGCAATAGTGTTACCGGAAATTTGAACTCTAAATTGTTGTAACCAGAGCTAGTTCTTTTTCAAGCTTGCCATTACCACTGAGATGCAAAACCCCAAAATTGCAAAAACTCTAAAACTACAACCCAAAAACTCAACTCACAAACCCAAAAATTGAAAAAACTCAAATACTGAAAAACCGGAAAACTCAAACTGAAAAACTTAAAAACTGAAAACTCAAAAACCAAAAAACTAAAGCTCAAAAACTCTGTTGAGAGTCGATCCCTGGTATGAAATCTCGTTCATAACCCGTTCATCCATTTCACAGTAAAATAACCACTTGTTATCAGCAGGTGAAAGATATGTTAGGGGCATCGTACCACGTAGGGTAGGTTAATGAAATCCAAGGTTACAACTTGTACGTTGAACCAGTTGCGTATGTAATGTGACATATCCGAAATTTAAACTGGTACGTACAATTAAAAAACACCTAAAAGAAAGCAAAGATAACCCTATTCGTTGATGTCATAAAATGTAAATACCCCTTAAATGAGGGGGCTAATTGTAGATGAAGCAGCAATTGTCGATAGAGAAATTGTAGTACACAAATATCACCCGAACGATAAGAAACAAAAAACGCAATTATATCTTCGCTATTGGAGTTATATAGGTGAATCCGTATTAATTACTGCGGAATCCCCAATTAAGAATCCAATCGCCAGATATTACTCTTTATTGATGATGGTAATTAAAATTTCATGCGTTTTACAAAATTCATCCGTTTGATTAAACGAAGTGTAACTCGATATGGTTCTCGACAGAAAGAAACTTAAAATCTACACGCATTACGTGGTACAATTGCGTTGGTCAAATTCCAACAATAGAGGGAGACATCTCTCAAAAGGATCTTTCAACAAGTAAATATACCGTGATCAATTGTAATGGAAAAAATAAATCGTGACAACTTAAAAAACCAAAAACTGAAAAGCCCAAAAACTGGAAAACTCAAAAAAACTGAAAAATCGGAAAACTCAACACCCAAAGATTAAAAAAATTAAAAAATCAAAAATACTGAAACCCAAAAAACTCGAAAACTTGCTAAAAAACACAAAAACTTAAAAACCCACACATAAAAACTAAAAAAACCCGAACACAAAAACTCAAAAATTATATCCCAAAAACTGAAAAAATTCAAAACCATACTAAAAAAAAACAAAAAAAGTCACAAACAAAAAACTCAAAATTCAAGAACTCGAAAAACTCAAAATCTCTCTTTGCTCTCCTTAAGTCGTTTACACGGTGAGTGAACTACGATATGTAAACGTAATAAAAAACTATAGTGTGTGGTCTTCATTTTAACCAGGAAAAAATCCAAACATTGATCGCCGTAAAAAACAATATATTCAAATTTCTATTCCAAAAGTGTTCTAATGCTGTCATAGAGATTTAACTTTGCCTCATTTTAAGCAACATCATAGCTCCAAAGATAAGCAAGATACCATGCTATTTGTTTCGAAGGGGTAGTATTCTTTGGGTTATAGTTGAGTCTTGAATGTTTCTACTGTATGACATACTGTATGTTATACAGGGTGACCCAAATCAGATGAGGTTACATGAATAAGTTTGTTATTATTAAAGTTAGAGATTTGGTTAAATGGACAAAGTTCTGGAGATTTGTGTGCTACTTAAGGGCCTGTGGTAAAATTCCAACAAAATATATTAATAAATAAGAAAGTTGCATGCGCACATCTGATTTTTATTGGTTCGGATGTGTTTACCTTTTATTAAAAACGTCTATAGTTAAAATTTCAATAAATGTATCTATAAGTGAGGAAATAGACTTGGCACGAACCAACTGTGGTTAGAATTAAAAAAAGATTTTTTCTTGGATTAGGTTTCTGAGCTACCAAATGCAAAAAGAACTAACTAAATATATTGAAAACTGTCAGAGTGGTTAAGGCCTCGGACGGACGGAGAGAGAAAGTGGTTGCAATAACGCATCCAACATCGTCGGGGAATGCACAAGGAACTAAAAAGTGCTGATTTAAAAAAAAACAATTAACTTTAATTTTACAAGTTAGTTGGATTCTCCAAAATATCAACTACTTCTATCACTGTAGTTAGCTTACAGACTTGCCAGCGTTGCCGCACTAGTATCTCTTATTTCTAGCCGATTTGGGGCGTATGGTTGTTACCATGTGTGGTCTACTATGAGGTCTTTTAAAATCTTTGTTCGCACGTGACATAACAAACGTTTGTGTAGTGTTTCCATACCTTTTAACCCAACCTCAGCTCCATTTCGATTGTTGTGTTAATCTCACAGACTGTTTGGTGTTTTACAGACTGAAATTAAAGGTAGAAAACACAATAAGATGGCGCGAAGATGTAGATAAGGAAGGCAACACATTCAAAGAATCCAACGCACGATTCGTACGGTGGTCGGATGGTTCTCTCTCTCTACATTTGGGTTCCGAAATCTTTGACGTTTACAAACAGCCATTACAGGTACAGTTTATGTTTTGCTCTTACGTTTTATTTTTGTATAACATGCAGGGAGACCATAATCACCTGTTCATACGTCAAGGTACCGGTCTACAGGGTCAAGCAGTATTCCGTACAAAACTAAGCTTCCGACCGCATTCAACCGAAAGTTTTACTCACAGGAAAATGACTTTATCTCTGGCAGATCGTTCGCAGAAAGTTTCTGGTATTAAAATTCTATCGCAAGTGGGAGTTGATCCGGATCAAGATAGGAAAACACTGCTCAAGGTAAAGCATTTTAGTAATTATTAGCTTATGTCGGTATATCTTATTAGAAAGAGGAAGAGAAATTGAGACAAACTGTTAGAATTACAAAAACCCGCAAACGAGGCGAGGGGGGTACAAGGTCTCACGCAAGAGAAACGTTTCGAGAGGAAGACGGTAGTGATGAAGAGGGCGTCATTTCCCTTAATGCTATTAAAAATAAGTACAAATCTGGCGCGGCGGTTGCACAAACTCGAGGTAAATTGGTGTAACTAATCGGATTGTCATTTTTACTGCTTTCATTTTAGGTGGCGGTATTTATTCATCTGACGAGGAGGGTTCCGATTTTGAAGCGAGAAGAAGTCGAAAGTTGGATAAGGCGAAAGCATTGAAAGATTCAGATTCAAGTGAAAGTGAATAA
>NW_022170596.1:4794838-4801010 GCF_008802855.1 Photinus pyralis
AAGAGAGATTTTGAGTTTTTCGAGTTCTTGAATTTTGAGTTTTTTGTTTGTGACTTTTTTTGTTTTTTTTGAGTATGGTTTTGAATTTTTTCAGTTTTTGGGATATAATTTTTGAGTTTTTGTGTTCGGGTTTTTTTAGTTTTTGTGTGTGGGTTTTTAAGTTTTTGTGTTTTTTAGCAAGTTTTCGAGTTTTTTGGGTTTCAGTATTTTTGATTTTGGATTTTTTTAATTTTTGGGTGTTGAGTTTTCCGATTTTTCAGTTTTTTTGAGTTTTCCAGTTTTCGGGCTTTCCAATTTTTGGGTTTTTCAGTTGTCACGATTTATTTTCTCCATTACAATTGATCACGGTATATTTACTTGTTGAAAGATCCTTTTGAGAGATGGCTCCCTCTATTGTTGGAATTTAACCAACGCAATTGTATCGCGTAATGCGTGTCGATTTTATGTTTCTTTCGGTCGAGAACCATATCGAGTTACACTTCGTTTAATCAAATGGCTGAATTTTGTAAAACGCATGAAATTTTAATTACCATCATCAATAATGAGTAATATCTGGCGATTGGATTCTTAATTGGGGATTTCGCAATAATTAGTATGGATTCACCGATATAACTCCAATAGCGAAGATATAATTGCGTTTTTTCTTTCTTATCGTTCGGGTGATATTTGTGTACTACAATTTGTCTATCGATAATTGCTGCTTCATCTACAATTAGCCCTCTCATTTAAGAGGTATGTACATTTTATGACATTAACGAATAGGGTTATCTTTGATTTCTTTTAGGGTTGTAATTGTAAGTACCAGTTTGAATTTCGGATACGATCACATTACTTACGCAACTGGTTCCACATATAAGTTTGTAACCTTGGGTTTAATTCACCGATACCTACGTACGCCGATGCCCCTGACATTTTTCACCTGCTGATAACAAGTGGTCATTTTTCTGTGAAATGGGTCAACGGGAACGGGAACGAGATTTCACACCAGGGATCGACTCTCAACAAAGAGTTTTTGAGCTTTACTTTTTTGGTTTTTGAGTTTTAGTTCTTAAGTTTTTGAGTTTTTCAGTTTGAGATTTTCGGTTTTTCAGTATTTAAGTTTTTTCAGTTTTTGGGAGTTATTAAGTTTTTGGGCCAAGGCAACTTGTGGTTAGTGCTCCAGCGTCAGCAACTCTCCTGGGCTGATTACGAACTGGGTAGTTTGTGGATATTGAGAAAAGGAAGAACAAAGCTACAGCCGACTGGAAAGCCCATAAAGTAAACCTAAGGCTATATTACGAGGTGTCGAAGAGAAGCATGGAAGAGTTTTTGCAGCTCTATAAAATCCACCTCCTCAACATTCCGCTTAAATAAAATTCTAATGTTATAACCCAGCTAGCCTCAGAGGAAAGGATGGCTCCTACACAGCCAACCTCTCAAAGACAGCCGAGGCATTGAGAGATGCGCACTTTTCCGGAGCCATCACAGCACCATATCCCCAACTAGCCAGAGGCAACCCTCTTTAATTTCATAGAGAATGAATGGGCGGTTGCTACTCAGATGGTGGATGTGGCGAAGGTGACCTGGGTGGTGAAAAGATTGCTGGACTATAAGCAGTTCAAACTAGGAGTATTCATAATGCATATCAGCGTTGGCGACAAAATACTGAGGTGCACAGTAGTCAGAGGATCCCGTGGGGTGCGTCCCACTTCTGTAGAACTTAACTATAAACAGCCTCTTCTATCGCCTCAATGACAGGGGTACTATACGCTGGGGTATGCGGATGATATATCTCTACTATCAATCGGCAAATTCGAAGCTACTCTACGCAGTCTGATGCAATCAGCTCTAGTGAGTAACCGAAAAATGGTGTAGGGAACTCCTTATCCATCAACCCGACAAAAACGGAGCTACTTCATTTCCTAAGAAAAAAAAAGGTAGAGGGTCTTTAAGCTCCCCTGCGCAGCCTTAACGAACTTCTTATCGCAATGACCGGAGATAACATGAGATAAATTTCTACATTCAAATATTTCCAAATGTCCCTTATTTTTTTAACTGAACAATAAAATAAAATAAAAATACGTGATTAAATAAACAACATTAAGCATTATTAAATAAATCTAAACAAAAAAACTCAATATTCAATTCAGATTCAAATAGTATGATCAAGCTTGTGACCACATTAAACATTAAAAATAATTGAAATTCACATACATCATACAGGGTGATCCAACATTGCTATAGGTGCAGATGCCAACATAAAGTATCTTAAAAGCTTTCAGAACATTATTTTTAAATACAGAGGTAAGTCTAAGTAGGTACCTACAATCTGATCTAATTCTGGAAAATTAAGGACCGTGATAAAAATGTCCAGACAGACATTAGGGTTGGAGGTCGTTTTTGACTGGGATAAAAATAGTAAAGGGTAAATGTGATCATGTAAGAAACATATAATTGTACATAGTATGTGAACATATTTAATCAACATCAACTGGTGGTACTATACTTTGTTGAAGATCAACGACGCGCGTTCTTGTAAAAAAATAAACTAAACAAATATAGAAAACGAGCTCCTGGGTATGGCTATGCCATTTGCAAAACGAAATTTTAAACCTGATTAGTTTTGCTTTGATTTAAAGTATGTATGAAATTTCATTTAATTGCTTCCATAAATAAGAAAGTTGGCACTGCACATCCTACACAAAACCAAATTTGGAAAATGGCGCTACATTTGCTTTTATTCCAAGTGGCTATGTATCAAATTTCATTTAAATACCTTAATAAATAAAAAATTTGCAATTCGGTTTATAAATGGTCGAGATGTGTTTTATATGGCTAAAGCTATGCAATTTCATTCGGTTCATAACTCACGGAGATGTCAAAAGGGCCTTCTTTATTTTTTGTGCTACATTGCCAATTCACAAACTCCGATCTACAAATTTGATAAAGAATCCACCTACTAAATTTTATCGTAATCGGTCCATTCGTTATCGAGAAATCGTGCTAACAGACGGACAGACACTGCAAAATTATAAACTCACTAGGGCTCGTTAATAAATACACGTGATATATATCTCACTACACTCAAAGATCATACTACACTAGATAGCCAGCGTATATGCAAGAGTTGTTTCGCGTTTAAGTAGTTCCATAAAAATATTTATAGGGGGCTTTCAAAGTTAAGAACGTAACTGATTCATCCGAAGCCGTCTTCGTACGAGTTCGAATCATATCATAAATACAAAGAGTGATTATTGTCTAAACACGAGACACATAAACATGACCTACTGAACACTCCTCACTATCATTGGGATAAAATTACATTTGTAAGTGGGCGTCATTCAAGACGAGGTAGATTCTATTACAGTCAGGACGTTACAATGAAAGAAATAATTTGAAAGTTGTACACAATATTCCCTTTGCTTTTTTTTAACCAGCGCTAACCAATACATTTTCCAGATTTTCGGATTAAATTAATAATTGCAAAAGCGTCTTTTTTCTTAGCATAATTTCTGAAAACTTTTAGTTTACGTAATGACATTTTACATTTATACTTTAGCAAATCTTCAAATATAATATCACAGATTTAAACATAGGTACTATAAATCTGTGATAATATGCACCTACTTATCCAGGCATATTTACATTGTAACCACACATTTATCTAATTTAGATTTGTTGTAATTAAGCATTTTATGATTGGGATAAACAAGATATCCCGCTTAGCCTCCTACATAATAAAATTGTGTCCAGCTAAAGTGAGTCGGAACTAGAAGCGTCTGTGGTTAAAATTTCAAAGAAATATCTCCATAAATATGAAAGTTGGCATTGCGCAGTCTGCGCAAAATATGGAAAATACGAAACTGATCGAAATGGGCAAATATAGACCATAACGGCTATCAATTAGCGAAAACCCGAAGTCTCTAGGTGGCCCAGGGGCCGAGATCTCGATGGAACGGATGGACGGACGGACGGACAGACGGAAACACGAGCACATAAGCTTTACCTCACTTCGTTGTGTTACGATAAAAAATTTAATTTAAAACAAGATGTGAATATTCGGTATTTTAATTTACAGTAAGGTAACCAGATAAAAACATCTATAACACCCACACAAGGTTGCGCTTAGGAATGACACCGATATCCCATACAATAGCCCTTTATTCTAAAAATAACTGTGCTTTGCCATTTCGCGCGTCTTCTTACCCCGCCAGGTAGTTTGTACTATTCTCATAAAAACATAGCCGCTGGAGGACGCAGTCGACTTATTTGGCGGGACGAATTATGAGAGTCTAAAATTTATACAGCGCTGTCTATCTAGTGTAGTATGATCTTTGCTACACTCCCTCACTCCCATTGTGATATTTCATGATTTTTTCTAACCCCTCCCCCCTTCATGATTCACGTGATTAATGGACGACTCCTAAAGTTACTTCCACTCAGTGTTGCCAATTTGGTGATTTTGTCACTAGATCTGGTGAATTTCAAGATTAATTTCGGACTTTTTCATCACGATTCAGGCATAAAACCTAGTGATTTTCAACATCATGTGGAGACTATCTGGTGATTTCAAGAACAACAGCAGTGCTATATATATAAAAGTGTGAATTTTGGAAATGTTCACGTTTTTTCAATAAAAATGTGTATTCATTTAATTTAAAAAGTCCTATTTCCTGTAGTAGGTAAGTAGTAATATTATGTTATGAAAGAAACAGGATACGAAGAATCGCATACGATTGATTTTCAGTAGGGGAATTTTTTGGCAGCTTTCGGAAACGCGACTTTTAATTTGGCTCATATTCAATAGCACTGATCCTTGAACTTGTAGAAATCGATTGGTAAAGGTTTGACATCACTGTCTCTTTTCGTTCTCGAGCTATACGAGGAACGGACGGACGCACAAAGCCGTCACATAAGGGACATTTTTTTCTTTCGAAAAATTCCCCTAAACACTAATGATGTGAATTTAGGGAATTTGTCAAATGTTGTTGCATACTTATTTAATAATAAAATTGGTGGTTTTGTTGTGAAAATCACTAGATTTTGGAGAAAAAAAATCACCAATCCATCCACCTAGTGACTTCCAGGCGGCCATTCTCAGATTTGTCATTTACTACTTGGCAACACTGCTTACACTTGCATACGTTAAGTGTCTTGTATGAACTATTACTATATCTACTGAGCAAACATACCGTGCACGCCCCTCTTCGTCCAATGTTTCTTCCTCATCAATTTCATCCTCGTAGGTTTCTTGATCGAAAGGACGCGTCTCGACAGAAAGGAAATTGGGCAACTTTACAAAATGAATATCTCTACCCAGGTCACAACTAATTTTCGGAATTTCAACATCAATCCTTGTTTCCGGAACAGGTTCAGGTTCGGGCTCCTTCTCTTCCTCCTAAAACAATTAATTGCAACTAAACAAACTAAGCTATGACTTACTTCTTCAATCAGTGGTCTTCGTTCATTTTCATCAACATCAGAGAGTCTTTCTCGTGCATCAGCATCACTTCTACCACCTTCACTACCCCGTTCCACATCTTCACCTTTATCCCTTTCTTCTTCACTACTTATATCATCGGCGTCCCCAAACAAAGCGGCCGCGCTTGGTTCTTGTTGTTCTACAAAATGGATAAACACAAAGAATTCCACCTCCGTATACAATACCTTCATTTTCACTTTCAGAGTCGATAAGTCTATGCTTCTTTTTTGCTTCACCTTCCTGCGAAGTGGATCGCTTTCGTTTACTCACCACATCGCTACCTGGACTTCCCGCATCAATTTCCAAATTGGGACTATTGGATCTACTATTATCTTGAGATGCGTTCCGATTCTGAGAAGGAGATTTGGAGCCACGTGAATGTGACCTGGACCTAAAACCAAACTTTGGTATCGAAAAAAGACATGTCTACAACTCACCTCGATTTTGATCTATTTGATTCAGCACTTCTTGATCTATTAGATTCCTTCGAGCCAGACCTAGACCTTTGAGAACCAGAACCTGACCTATTTGACGCTTTTGAATTTCTTGAGCTGGACCTCGAACGGTGAGACTCTTGTGAACGGGATCTATTGGACGTCTTTGAATTGCGCGAACCCGAACGGCTAGAAGCTCGTGATTGCGAGCGATTAGATGCGTGTGAGCCTGATCGGTTGGATGCTTGTGAACCCGAACGGTTAGATGCTCGAGATC
>NW_022170596.1:4801110-4809641 GCF_008802855.1 Photinus pyralis
AGTGTCCTATATCAAAATACTCCCCTACGCACCACCTACACGCTCCCAAACGGTGGCAGGTACTATAGGAATCACCCTGTACATCACACAGGAACGGAAATAAAAATACGGAACCCAGAGCAACAATATTTAAATTAATTAATGTGACAGCCAGATCTTTATTTGTTTTAAGAAGTTATTTTGGCTGCATAAAATTAGGCCCCCTTCAGAAGGGATTTTGTCATTTAAAAGTAGACATAGGAAAAAACAATACACATGAATCCCTATGTCTACTTTGTAATGAATAGCACTGTATATGCAGGTTTATAAATTTATTACTACGTACTTCAGATATCTTCCTTATTTCAAAATTTTATTTAAAAGACAGAAAGATTTTAATTAATCATTTTAACAAGTTTTCAGTATATTTTGACTCCCACTTCATTAATTTTGGGAAACAAAGTTTAACATAAGTTCGTAATAATAATAAGTTCTGTACCGACTAAAAATGTAGTAACTGGTTGAGTTCAATATACAGGAAGTGCCCAACAAAGTACCTACGTTTTCTATATTTTTAATGGGACAGCCTGTATACTTTTATAGTAAACCCAAGGCACGATCTTGCAACACTAGGGTTACTCAGTAGTTAGTTACATAACCGGGACATCCAATTTACCAAGGCCACGCGTTTGCAACCCAAAACAAGGTCACTCATTCTATGTTACTAAATGCACTTATTGTAAAGAACTTCTTTCTATTTCCTGTTAGTATTCAATCGTCTACAGACGCGTTAACATGACATTAACGTATTATCCTAAATTTTACGCTATTATAGTGATAATCTGTGTATCCTTTCGCGAGTGAATATTTTTTGTGATGAAATGGCTTACGTTTGCAATAAAGCATCTGATCCTTTTTTCTACCGCTTCCTCTTAACATTATTTAACTTCCATCATGTGAAATCAGAGGTATTAATTTCTCCTACAGTATTTATCCAATTATGATGAAATTTGAGATATGGTGAATTGGAGTTGAACTAAATAAGATTCAAAATCAAGGTTACTTCGTAGTTATGTGACCGGGGAATTCCGAGACCACGACCTTGCACCGCAACATAAAGTCACTCCTTAGTTACGTAACCAGGAAATCCCCTTCACCATAAGCTTGTAACGTCATAGAAGTGGTGGGGATAATGTCCCTGTTCTACTTACGTTGATTTAAAACTGGAATTTTAAGTGTCTCGTACCACGACTCTCAATTGTTTTTCTACAGAGGTGTTTATTTTTTGTTGCGTTTCTGGAATTATTTCGTAGCTATTTCATTTGAGATTTTGTACACTTTTTAAACCATTGGTCAGGTGAGGCAATATTAAATGCGAAGTCGGCAGCATAAGAGATCCAATCCTAGGAAGTTCTCTTCTGTGACAGGCGACTTCAGACTGTGTACTGAAACACCTAAAAGTATCGTAATTTCCAGTACTATAATTATAGTCTTTATGTACCTATCAAAATATCCATCCAATGTTCAAGTAATAGAAATAGCACCACCTGCTCTCCTTTATACGAAAGACATTTTATTAAAAAGATTGAAGCCTTTTTTATTAATACGGATCGATAACAGAATAGAGCCGCTATCAAAACATCTTATACGAAAAGTCAAAGGAGATCCCTTACTTTATCCTTACGTGATGTTTACTCATGTCCTGGATACTGATCTCCTCCATAGAAATATCTAAAAGCCGAGTTTTCCTATGCACTGGTTTGGTCGATACAGAAACTTCGACTACCCCAAATCACTCTAATCTAAGGCTCTAATGAAACCAGCAGCAGCTGTGTACACTGTCAATATTTTAATGTTCCTTCGGGAACGATATTTTACAGCTAATTAGCTAAAATAACTTTGGCCGATTGGCAGAGAGTTGGAGACGTGTTCCAACTTTATAAACTCCGAAACGATGCCAACGACCTAATTACTTCTTTCTTTGAAGCGATAAACTGCATCTGGTTCTGAATAGACGTATAGTGCAATAATCATGAAAAACCCGCAGTCCGCATCAACATACGGGATAAACGCGAAAGTATCGACCACTGGATTGTTTCCAAGCGCATCCAACTGTTTACCTTTATTAAATATAGCGTGTACCTAACCCGAAGTATACGTTCCATTAGCGTACTTGGAAAATGAAGGGACTTAAATGCATTTCAGATAAATAAAGTAGGGACGATAAATTCATTTAACTTTTGCTTTAGATTTTCTGCCTGAAAACCCAGCCGATATTTTGTATTCATTTATGAATGGCTATCTAAAAACGCCTGGACCTCCAAGCCGTTAACGTATAAAGCCTAAAAGTAACGATAGTTTAACTGATTCATGGTTCATTAACCGCACACGTTTCTGCAAAACTACTGGTTTGGTTTTGAAAATTCGACCTCAGAATTACGACCCGTATAAGGTCAGTTCGCTCTTCTTTCATGCACGAGGCCGGCAGTTGACGCCATTTTGTGTCCCGTCAACCATCTTTTGTGACACTTTGATGGAAGCACTGGAAGTGCTGTGGCGGTTGAAGTTACAAAAGGTATTACAAAAACACCAATCAACCACAATAATATTTTAAAATATCGATTACTGATACTGACTAAGCTCGTGATTAAGGTTAAGGTTAAACATGCAATGCAAGGGATGAAGAAAAAAGTGTTTCATTCATACAAAAAATGCGTTTTAAAATGGAGTATTCATTACCTATTGTGATACTTATATCGTGTGTGGGGATCCCGAGTATCTACTTCTGTTGTTTTACTTATATTTCAACGTTCTACATTCATAAACATCAATTATTAATAGCGAGAGAAATGATACAACAAAAACAAACTTCGAAGACAATGATAAATGGGCCTACCACTCGTATGAAATTAGCTTCAGAACAAACTAAAAAACACATTGGGTGATTTCGTTTCTATTATTTTTCTGTACGATCATCAATTCTGTTCAAACTAATTTTGGTAGACATAACGCGTAATAAGCTTGTATCGAACAATAAAGCTTTATGTAGGCAGCAAAGTTAGATTATGGCTACCTGTACACAGAATGTAATATATAGGGGTACACTGCGGATATTCGACGCCTAGTAAAATTTAATTTTCATACCTAATAAATTCGAATTAATTAAAATGCTTAAAAGTCGGTTTTGGTTCTTGGTTTATTACATTATTATCACTTATTAATATTTTAATCCACTAAAAAAGGTCAATATTGCGTATAGGCCAAAGATACTATGCCGTTCTCATTACTGTAGACGACGTGTTATGACCGCTTCAGGATTTATTCATCAGCATTGTCACTATGTAGACTTTCGCTCAATGAAACGGCCAAGTAGATTGACACCTGGAATGCGATTGACGGAGATATCAATATTCTTTAAGGACAATGGGAAAATATTTATCTTACCTTCATTCAATTTCAGTTCCATGCTCAAACACAAGTCACAGTAACATGTCTTAACACTATTCTGTATGTGCTGAAGAGCAGTGTTAATGTCGCGACCAAAACTGCATAATCTATGAAGGCAATATTTGGGGGTAGTGACAATGGCAAGTCGTTGATATAAATTAAAAATAAAATAGGACCCAGGATTGATCCATGACGAACTAAAGAGACACCCTCTAAAAATTGCATAATAGTGACCTCGTTACGCCATCTAGGTATTTCCTTTGTAAATCCGCTTACATTAGATGGTTGAGTGAAAATTAGATGTAGTTAGTAGTGTTATAGGTTTAATTTACAATAGTTCTTTTTTTTGCCGTTAGAGGTCATCCGAATGTACCACGGTTTATTTACGTTACTTTACGAAAATATGTTCGTGCCAGTTTACAATTTGAATTAATTAGATCATTGTAGTTGTATAAAAATTTAGTATTTGTGCATCGTACAGTAGTTTTCTTGAAGTTAACATCAAGTTTATGCTTTTTTTATATTTCACCGATTTGTACGTGGTGGATCAAAATTTTGCTTTTGTTTATTTCATGTAAATTGAATTATTATGGTTCTTATTAAGTGTTCAGTACAGTTTTAGTATTGCTGTTACCTGATTAGTGTCGAACGTTAGACATTGCAATCGCAATATTTATGTACCGCGCTATTCACTATCCCTTTTGTTCTTTGTTAGTGTTGTTATTTGTTACAGATAAGGCAGGGAAGCACCCTTTCTGTGCCCGAAAAGGCCGTTGAGACCAAAATTCAAAGTAATATTTTTATTTTCGTCTACTCCTTGATGTAACGTTTGATTACATATTGGTTTTAGAAATCGACATTTATTTAGATACCTACTACATTTGTTTGAATAGCCATTTAAGTATAAATTACCCCAGTCCTACACGCAAACGATATAAGGAATTGTTCAGAGAAACGCAAACACAATTAAGTTTATTTAATATACGTAGAATGCAAGACTCCAACAGCAGGTGTAACTGTGACGTCACAGGAAGATGCAAATAAACGGCCAAAGGCATGATTATTACGACGAAAGCCTTGGACTCTAAACTTACATCTTTTTCACAGCAATCTCCGAACTGAATGCTAATTGCTTCGTCAATAATATCGGTGTTTGGCCCTGATTTTTTAAATGCGTTTGAAAACTTAAGACGCCGGTGAGTCGTGGGATGCGGCGTAATTATTTCAGATCATTTGAGTCCTACACTACACTTCGGAACTTCTTCCTTATCAAACTGGATCTTGATCACAAACAAAAACTAGTTTGAATTAGATGAGAAAATTTGTCAGAGATAATTTTTACTTTTGATGAATGACAAACTTTGTAGAAAGGCTTTCTTATCTTGGAAATAATTAAATTTCACCTTACAATTATATTCCTTATCGCAAACGACCGGATAAAACCTTTTATAAATCACGCAGAATTCGACCACCTTTCTAGCACCTTCAATTTACAAAAGCGATAAAATTAAAGCAAAAATTACACGAATTTCTAAAAGGAAAAACAAATACCGAAGTATAAATTCAAACGAAACGATCACACTTTGTGTTTATTCGTAGAAACCCACTAAATTTACTTTAAAAAATTAAATATTTCGCAATACCAACCTTATTAAAGGTGCCGAAACCAAACAAAACGTCTACATGACGTTGTCAACACAATATATATCTTTGGAGTTGCCGTTCTTTAAATTTGTAACTATTTGTTGCAATACAGGGGTTGAAAACCCTTGCTTGTATTAATTAAAATAAACGTTCCTCGTCGTGGCTACGTTTCTTTCCTAATTTACTCCTATTTAATCCCACAACAAAAAATATGGCAATTTTACACTATGGCCAAGAGAAATTGAACTCATTTATAGAAATATTCTCATTTAAACTGAAAAAATATATTCAACAGAGAGAAAAATCCAAAATTCAAACATAACGATTTTCTACCGCACAATTTTACTCCATTCGGACAATCTACAAAAATCGATTCCTTGAATTTTTCTGATTACTTTCAATAAAATTTAACGCACAGAACCGATCGTTATTTTTTAAGCAAATCAAAAACTTTACGTTATCTTAATTAATCAATATTTCCGCTCCGAAAAAATTAACAATACTTATTTGATTAAGTCCCAAATCGCCTGTTGCAAATTTTGTATAACGTCCCGAACTGCAATCTGAGAAACAGCCCGAAATTGTGATAAACGAGTCTCTTAAAATTGCTGTACACACGAGTGATTAATATTCAGTAATTATACACTTCACAATGTTCCTTCAGAAGTCCTCTTTCAATAATACAATTCATTATTAAATTTCGAAATTCCTTGCCATAGGAAAATAAACGTCTGCGCGTTCGCACAATAGCAACAATCTGACAACCACATTTCTCCAATAGATGAAATAAAATTACTTAGCAGCACTGATGTCCTTGCAAATTACAAACATTATGCTATTAGTTACGTAATGTACCTATTACAAATTCAAGTTATGTCGTTCATTACCATCAGTCAATGTCTAAAACGATATTGCAAGACGGCATACAAACGATCCCTGATAAACTCAATCTGGAACAGAAGTGCAGACGGGCGTCATTAAATTGAACAGTAGGTGATATGAAAAATAACGATCTCCATGACTGAGAAATCAACTTGCGATATTAGGAACTTGTCCCATTCACATCTCATACTAATGCATAAACTGAATTTTGAGCTTTTCCGTTTTATGGAGGACCGGAAACGCATTCAATTTTGTTTTACGGCCTCAACGCATTTACATAATTCATATGTGTACCATATACGTTAACTGAATCTACTAGCATTACGTTGCGGGTTTGGGGAAAGCCTTGTATTGAAACTATGAGTAGAATTCATAATTCCTACTGCTTTGACAGCCACACTACTCAGTAGGGTACTTCACTGCGGTTTATGTGGCACTACTTTTCATTATTCTGTACTTAGTTCCTCCTTTGAATATAATATTCAAAGGTTCCTCCAAGGAATTGAAGAGACTATAGAGAAATTTAGTTTATATCAAGTATACATATTAATGCAAATTTTACGAGTAGGTGTAATTACACTTTCATTGATTTAATGGTATTTATCTGTTTATAATGCCTCCTTATTTTTCATCAATATATTGAAGGCCGGACGCGTATTGGCATTCTGTACTATTATTCAGAGCAGCTCTGGTCTGATTCGCAGTATACCTGTATACTATGGCTTCACATTATGCGCAATTTGATAATACATTATATACTGCGATTCAGAGCACCGATATGGTTTAGAGTTCTGAAACACTGTATATAATGGGTTTCTATAAAACACATCATACACTTACAAAAAGTGTGTTTTTATTGTTCCCTTTGCAAGAAAAAAGCATATTTTTTGTTGTTTGTGTGTAATCAAGGTTCTCAAACTGCACTAAAATGATCTATAAAGAGGCATTGGTTGAAATGTGCCACGAGAATAAGTTTTCAATGATCGTATATATTTGGAACTAGTAGAACATGGATTTAAAGCGAAATTTAAAAAAGCGGGTGAAGATATTAACAGTGTTTGGTGCGACAAGTGCTTAGCTGATTTTAGTAATAAAACAAACACGACACCGAGCACTAAACCATATCGGCGCTCTGAATCGCAGTATATAATGTATTATCAAATTGCGCATAACGTGAAGCCATAGTATACTGCGAATCAGACCAGAGCTGCTCTGAATAATAGTACAGAATGCCAATACGCTCCCCAATTCGTACCAGAAAATTTCGCTCCCATGATATTTCTCGCCCTGAACATTTTGCACCCGGACAAGTCGTGCCCAAAAAATTCGCCCCCGCATAAATACTTTTTTGCAAATATTTAATAAGACACTCGCAAAAAGATGTAGTCCGTTCTGTGAATCTGTAGACGATGTTTAATTTTCGTTTTTCGTCGACCTCTCGATAACAATATAAATTACTCCTTAGTGACGAGTACAATGATGAAGCTTATTCATCGTTAGCAACCACTAATGGTTAGCAACCAACCATTATACGTTAGCAACGTTAGCAACCACTTATACATAACAACCATTTTATTAAAGGGAAATGACAATTATATCGGGCGATCAAAAATGATTGGCTGTCGAGTCGCCTTAGGAAGTTCAAGTTAAATAGGATTTCCCATGTAAACAAAAATTCCAAAGGCGACTAGACAGCCAATCATTTTTGATCGCATTGTATAACAATTCACTTTCGGCAACAGCTGAGAACTTCCATCCACCTAACCATTTTAATGTCGGTTTTAATGTAGTGAGATCAGCAGCCAGTATGGTCGCCAAACGATCTCAGCAAAGCATATCCTGATGGATGTATGTGTAGCTCCTCGGATAAGGTATTGTTAAGGTATTCAGTTACTTTACCTTCAACATTGAGTACGTCGACCACAGGGATGAACTTTTCCATATCTTTAACTGTTAATACACGTACTTTAGTACAGTTGCAAAAGAATTAATTATATTCTAATTTCACGTACCTACCTTTCCAAGGTAAAATGTCAACGTGACATTTTCGGAAATATCTCCTTTCAAATTCATTGTATTCCATCAATTGCCGAACTGATCGAAACCGTTCCAATAAGTTTCTTTTGATATGAGTGGATATAATGTTAAAATCGTCTCCGCAGCAGAGCAAGCAACATAATCTTCCACTGCGATTCCGAGGACTGACGCACAGAATACGGCCTTCTCAGAATAGAAACAGCAATGTTACAAATTTGTATGCATAGATATATAAATACATAGATACAGCCATACCCCAACATAGTTCAAAAGGACGTACCATCTATTACCATCACTTTCGGCACATTGATTACGTATAGCGCTATCCTTTATAGAGGTACCCTGAGCATAGAAGTCAAGATTCGCATTAATTATTATAACTGTCAATCAAATTGTTAGTACAAATCACACAGAAAATTATCACATTTGAGACTTTACAACATAAATAAACAGTTTTTATTTATTTAAATCGCATAGAAGCAAGAAATGTTACATTTAAAATGGAAGATGTTACTTAGAAAGCTGGCAAATGAAGAATTTGA
>NW_022170596.1:4809741-4900890 GCF_008802855.1 Photinus pyralis
TTGAGGCAAGCAACTACTGATTTTCGTTGTGATGTAACTCACTATGGTCCGTACCCATGCACATTTTCCCATAAATAGCAAAATCTCTTTGGTTTTAAAAGATTGCATGGCATGAGTTCAAGCGTCTTTATCTCGACGTGTACGTGTATTTTGGAGGACGAATTAAGATAATTTAGAATTTGACAATTATCATCGATAAGTAAGCAGTTATAATTTCCCTCCAAAAACAACAAATCTGGTGTAAGTGTGGTGGTCCCGGGGAAAAAAAACGAAATGTAGTCTCATAGATGTGGTAATCGCACTAGGCAGCGTCTTTTATCCTCCAATTAATGAACTCGAATGTCAAAGAACAAACGAAATCTTACGTACGCGCTAGATATTGTCCACAAGTCTTTCTAACTGTATCGAAACAACTGTGGGAAGTTATTAGACACTTCAATAATGCATTTGGAACGCGTATTGGCGTGGTTACTATAGCAATCATTGCGTAGGATATTGGATAACTCATTCAAATACGTTGTCGTTGACGTACTTTATAACAAAACCATACCTTCTAGAAACTGTAGGCATTCCAAATAAAGCGGACATAACTTTGATTGCCTTTAAATTAGTTACCTGAAGGTTTTCCCGGAATATTAAGTACACTTACAAATCGCATTTCTCTTGATCGTGGTTTCCGTTACGTACGCTTTCATTGTGTATTCTACGTTTACAAGTTACATAAAATTAACACTTTTCTAAAAGTTTTCCCGGAAGCCGCATCATTCCTCGCATCGCTCACTTAATGCTTAATGCTTAAGACAGTAAAACGAGTATTCTATATTGACCTTTAAAGGTGTGATGAAAAGATTGAGTTATTTATTGCTTACTAGGATACTGAAAGTATATGGATGTAGGAATTTGAAAAACAGCTCGCGCCAGAATGGAATATTTTAATACATTTTCGGAATAAACTGTGCATGATAAGTTCTTCAAATTATATTGATTACGCACGCACTTTCTTATACTAGGTCGGTCCGCACTATATCTTTTGGTTGGCATACGTCACCTCTCTCAAAAGTTGAAGAATGTTAGAGTTCAAGATTAAAAGAAATTTTAACAGAAAAATTACTTGCTTTATTTTAACTTTTTTATAAATTTCTATCAGGCATTCGGCTTGCCCAATCTAACATGAAACTCAAAATTTACTGGGTTCGTAAACACACGTGGCAAAATTTTTACGCGGTCGTAATGTTCTCACGTCTTATATTGTTGATATGAGAAGCTAGCTGCTTAATCCTTGGTGATAACATTAATTTTGAGGCGCACTTGTCTTTTTTTCTTAGCCGATTACAAATTCTTTAAAAATTTTCATCTACGATTGGATTCAGAAGCCAAGGATGGTATGGGGCTTCAATAGAGGTATAGAACATATTTCATTCCGCAGAACACAACGGAGCTATAATCATTAAATGATTCTCTAACAAAAGTAATAATTACAATTACAATTGTATCGAAAACCAGGATGTAATCAAACGTTATATCAAGGAGTAGACAAAATATAAAAAAATTTCCTTTGAATTTTTGTCGTAGCGACCGTCTGAATTCAGAAGGGCGCGATCTGCTAATCTGTCACCGATCACAACACAAACAAAAAATAGAGGCAGTGAATAGTGCGGTACACGAATGCAATCGGAGATTAAAAACTGTAATTAATACTCAAAGAGAATCAATAATTCAAATGACTTTACACTAGCAAAAGCAAAATTTTGATCGTATTCCTTACAATCTCGGAGTATGAAAGCATAAACATGACGTTGAATTCAGTTTTCAAACTAAACGATGCAGAAATAAATTGATAGTACGAACGTATCGTTGTACTCTCGAAAGCTATACGATATTACATTGCCGATATCACGACCAATTTATAAAAATATTCCTTTGAACGAAATTCATAAATTATGGACTTCAGCAATGGCTTACAGGTAGTAATCGATGCAGGAATAACTGGATAATATGAACCTACTGCCGACTGTGCAGTATTTCCTTGTCGAGATCTCGATCGATTTATAAAAGAAGACATTTAATGGAAATTCAGAAGTTGTCAACTTCAGGTATGGTTTTCAGATTTCAGACTAGGCGAAGCAGGAATAACACTATAGTACGAATGTAATGCCGAAAACCCGAAAGTTCTACGATATTCCGTTGTTAGTTATAAAAATTCTTATGTCAATTAATTCAATTACAAATTTTACTTGACACTTTTTAACTTCACTCACATATGATTTTCGACGATATTGTTTTAAAGATATACAAACCTTAATTTTACATAAATATAATAACGGTATCTTATATAAAAGATGTCCTGTAAATGACGATATTGGCATAAAACAGATTAGGGGTGGTTATTCCTGGTCGAACACGTATTGTAACGGTCAGTTACAATACAGCGTAGCGTTGCAAATGATTGATCGTATTAATCAAATATTATTAAATTCCGATCGTAACAGTCGACAGGGAGAATGGACGTTTTTGTTCATGTACCTGATATTTTAACCTAGTCTCTTTCCTGCTAAAGGCAGCTTGATCACAGACAAACAATTTTAAATATTGTCATTTTTAAGTATAAGGAAAAAATCAATGTAGCCTTTATTTACTTTTAATAGTAAAAATAATCAAATGTGAATTTTCTTGTGCAAACCAGCGCTAAAGTTCCAATAAAGGAACTTAATCAGTGGCCACCTGTCTAGCTAATCGACCTCGCCATTTGTTTGCACCAAAATCTAACGAGTTTAAATATAATTTGAAACATCTATTCCTGGTTTGTCGCTGAATGCCCCGCTCGGTTTTCTCTCCACCTTTCCCAATTTTACAAATACGCCTTGGAAGTGGATGCTAATCGGTTTCAACCGGGCATCTTTATTTTTTTTAACCAATAAACTTCCTCTACTTGCACCAATCTCAGGTTTAACAAATCATGTGTCAGTAGTCTCGGCGTCAGATTGTCTTGAGTTTTGCCAGAACCTGACCCGTATAACCCATTAATTCGACCTTATCTCCCGTCAGACTAGCGTCTATCAACTTTTTTCAAGTAATTAATCGGTCAGTACCGTATCCGCAAACCATTGCCCTAATCAACAATAGAGCGACGAAATTTTGGATAAGCCACCCTTGAGTATTACAATTTAATTCATTATATATCATTATGAATTTCATTTGTTTATATTTACTTAAAAGTACAATAGTACTGTAACGGAAACGCTCCAGACATGACGTCGCCTTTGGCGCTCTGGAATTTTCTAGACGCGCGATGGTGGGGATGTTTGCAGCGTGTCTGGTAAATGCGCGAATGTTCTGGACTTACATTGCTTCCGTTTATAAATGGTTGCGGACCGAACATCGCGGCAGTCTACTACCGAACGAGTACGGACGAAACATCGAGCGCGGAAATATAAATTGCGAAGTGTGTGTGATATAAATAATCGATATAAATTGTACGGTTTTTATAGTGTTTTAGTTTTGTTTAATAAATATTGATATAAATCGAACCCGAATTTATAAATCACGTTACAGTACTAATTTAGTCTATGCATATACATTTAATGAAGCTTACAATAAGAAGTTATTAAAAATGCAGACGAGGTGCGAAAAATGAAAGAATAATGACAAAAGTTGCAAGTAGACCGTGGAATATCTTGTCTGCAGCGGATACTAATTAATCCATTGCCAAGTTCGCTATTTCCTAAAAACCTCCTGAGACACGAAGCAATGAAGGCATTGAATGCAAAATGCTTATTCGACTACAAGCCTTTTAATCTTCCAAATACTTACAGAGCCGTTACGGCTTAGTGAATTACGTAGGATACGAGTCATCTTTATTTAATATCCGCATAAAATGAGATAATGTGGGGTGCTCTCAGGTAATGACATCCACATTAGGGGCATCGGCGGTTGGATACCTACAAACCCACTTCCATTTTCAATTTGCGCGAAATGTTCAGTAAGCGTGTTTCCCAAAGGTAAAGTAACGTGAAGTATAAAGTGCGAGAGGTGGGACGAGCTCCTACTGGATTATGATCCGTGACTATCGGCTACCTACCTCGTCTCTTACTGTTTGTGGATTGTAACAAAATATAAACTTGTGTATATACTAATAAACGCCGTATCACATTTTATTGGACATCTCGTGTTCTACACGCATCGCACGTTTCGCAATATTCGTGACATGTCTCGCCTTTTGACTTTTCTTTCCGTTGTCAGCAGATGCTAGGGATGAACCTACGATATTGCCTTGCATAAGTTAGTGAAGTTTTAACGTAGCGACCTTCCAACGATTTATAAAAAATTGACGAAAATAATCTTTTGAAATGAAGAAAAAATTCTTCTAATCTTTCACTGTTTACATTATGTCATTCCAATTTGTACGAGTAGTATAAACTAGATACTATCCGAATGCATCGGGTTTGAGAAAGTTATCGATTGTATGTATTTTGGTTGGTCAAGAACTCTTAGATGAAAGACGTGCCATGTATGTAATATGTACAGTAGGTAACTTGGTACAATTAAAACTTGTCAACTATCACAAGAAGCAAGATCATTCGAAGGTATCGTTACTATTGACGGTTTAAGTTTAATGGTGGGTTTATAAATCATTATCATTAGTTCACTACCATGAGATCATTTACGAAGTAGCCAATAGGCACAAAGGTGTATTGTGCGTCGTTAACCAACGAAACCATTCCTTTGATTCTATTGGCTACTTCGTAAAGATCTAGTGATAGTCAACTCACGATAAAGATTCTATAGTCCACCATATTACTAACTCAACAGCAGTTAATTCAACGTAACTACTAGATGATTATGCAGTAGATTATACAGGATTTTTGGTATGGGCGAGGGGAGGTATTTTGTTACAGTGGCAATTACTTTTAATAAAGTTTAAGATGAATAAAATAGTTTGAAGATATGAGCAAGGGGCGGACGAACAACTCACAATAGCTAGCTATTCACATTAGGAAATTGTGTTGAAATTCTTTAATAATCACGCCGAAGTTCAGGAGCTACTTTCAACACAATTATGTAATAAACTAGACCTTCAAATTTCACCTACCTGTAGAACAAAGCCGTGCTGACACGAGGCTACTGCTTTAAGCTTCTTCTTATGTTTGAAAATTTCTTCTTTCGTTGTTAGTACGTTTGGACCTACCTTGGTACTTTTACTTCCAGGCTAGTTCAGATTAAAAGGGTTAAGAATAGGAAAAGTCAATTAATTTTTCTTTCACTGAAGTTACATTGATAATGCTCACCTTTTATGCTTACCTTAGAAAAGAGTTATAAATGTGATAAAAATTTCAAAATATCCCTACTATCCAGATAATCAATTTTATCCTAGCAATGAATGTCACAGGTAATTATAGACAAGTAAAATCTGCATAATTAAATACAAGGTTCACTAAAGACGCTTAAAAATATACGCAGTTCAGTTGTTTATTGATAATTCGAATAAAATGTAAGTGATAAACATACAGGCATTTTTATTGCTCTTGAAATTCGTTAATGTTGAATCCCTCGCCGATTGGTATTTCAGGTGGCGGTTATCCACGCCTTGCAGACCAGGTTCGTGCTTTAATGTGACCGATATCGTATTCGAATAAAAATCACGCAGCTTTGTTTGGGTATACAATTCTGAAGAGCGTACCAAGTATGCCAACTTTCACACAGTCTAAATCCTTTCTTATTAATAAACGCGAGCACTCAAAACAAATCTCAAACAAAGTTCACAGAATTACATGCCACTAGACTGAAAAAAGCCCCAGACAGGTTTTATCGGCGATAGGAACTCGTCGTTCTATAGCAACTTCGTAAATAAAAAATCTTGGAGGGATACGTTGTCCTTCCGGTTACGAAGGTCTCAATTCCGCCGGCGCGTTCAAGGGTTTTAAACAGTAAAAGCCCCCATCTCGACGACCCCACAAACTTTTCCGAATTTTACGTCGGGTGGTAAGGTGTAAGTTCACCTACAACCAGTCGGTCAGAGAAGACGCCTACCCCTGTCTCATCAGAAGTGTTGTCCAACAGATCAACACCCTATTGTAGATTTGTCACTTTTGCCCCTTTTTTGATGAAACTCACTTCTGATATGAGGGTTAATCTTGGATACAATTCCTTTCATAACAACCCCGACACAGTATCGTCCTCTTTGATATGATCTTGCCTAGCAATGGAAACTAATTCGACATCCTTTTTGCTATCCGCTTACCCTACGAATTGAAACTGATTAAATAAAAGAACCGCAACCTTCTCCGCGGACGAAGTGCTGGGATCTCAAACCCTCAAACGGACGGACGGACGGAATTCACGTAGGTGTAACTTTTTCATAAAAAATGCGCTAAAAAAGGAATCCTGCGATACCCCTGACTACCGGAATGCCGGAAGCGAGGTGCCCAGGTGTACCAGATTCTCCAGCCAGAGAATGAGAATGTAAAGATAAATAAAGTTAGGGATGGGATGCTGGCGGGAATGGTACTCCTCCAATAGTCCCATTTCTGCTCCTTACAAAGTTATACGTAATGCAATAAATATAGATTTTATTGCGAAAAAGGCATTTGCCATTTTCAAATCGTTTCCACAAACTTTTCAGCCCTCGAGATCATTTAAAGAAACATGTTTCACATTTTAACCAAATCGGTGGGGTAGTTTCGGCTGAACCTTGTTTACAAGAATCATGCCACGCGCACTCGTACCTAACGTACATACGGACTTTTTTTAAAAACACTCCTGTGCCCTTGAAACGTAAGGATCTGGTGAAATCTCAAAATCGAAATTTGGAGTGATTTTTTTATTGGCGAGGATAGTAACCTACAGTGATATTTATTAAGAAGTAGGGATTTGTGTGTACTGTTTTTCCATATGTCTACTTTTAAATGACAAAATCTCTTTTGGTGGACGCCTAATTTTATGTAACCAACCAGTAACTTCTTACAACATATGAAGATCTGGTTGTCATATTATTTAATTAAAATATTATTGTCCTGGTAGTTTTACATTCGTTCGTGTGCGGTGTATTCAACTGAAGAAAAAGTTGATATTGCCAATTGGTATAGTGCCGATAGCAGTTAGTGATGTGAAATTACACGTTTTTCTAAAGTGCGTAATATTATGTGTAAAATTACCAATTGTTTATGTTTTTTTATGGCATTTTATGTAATTTATGTAACTTACCATTTAAAAAAAAACCGTAATTTTACAGTAAAATTACCAGTAATTTATGTTTTTTACGTAATTTACAAATATTTTTGTAAAATTACCTGTTATTTATGTTTTTTTTATACATATATGTAAATATAAATTTATTTAATTTAACTCCGATAGCAGACGTATGTAATGTAATCCAAGACCAGACTTAAGCGCGAAGTTCAGCTTTTGCAGCCATTACTAAAGTAATTCATCAGATCAGTTATGGTCATTATAAACCTTTTAAACACACATATTTTTAACATACGCGAAAAACAGGGTCCTAATACCTCATACCTCTTCTCTATGTTTTCGATTGCATTGGTCTGTATCTATTCGACCAGATGATGTTCCTTATTTAAATCTGATCTGAAAATCACATTTGGATCGCGATCTGATTGGCCGTCATCCAAATACCTTATGTTGGTTTAACGTATATCAAGCTATTTTTTTGGAGCAATAACGACGAGGTAAGTGTATGCACCTTCTTATACGTTCACATACCACTTACAGTTACGCCAATTCCAATTATTAGATGTAGTGTTCCAGACTCAGAAAATTCGTCCAATGCAGAAGTTGCATTTAAAGGTGACGGTAATGCTTGAGGACCAGCATATCTATTTCTGTTCAGTAAACAGGCGCTAGTAAGGACGAATACAATTTAAAAAAAAACATAAAGTGGCGGGTGTTCATTTGTTTGAAGAATGCACAATGTTCGCAACAGTCATTACTAAGCCATTAAGGTAAACACAAAATGGTAATTGAAGGGATTAGAAAAACAAATTCCTTCACCGACACGCGACAGACTATTATAGAAGGTCACATTGATCGCATTCTAATAATATTATAATGCCCTTTGCATTCATTTACAGGAATTCGGAAAGTCTTTCTCAAGTCACCCGAGCCTTATCAAATACGTCACGCATCACCAAGTCTATAAAGAAATGGGCTCCGGAAGGTAACATAAAATCAATTCTCTCGTTCTAATGGAACTTTTCACCTTTAGTAAACAACGTTCGTGTTTCCATAATAGTTTTGTTGGTTGTTTGTATTTACAAGACATTTCAGTTGCACCGTCACATAATGACGGTCAAAGACCAATGGCGGCCGGATTTGTAGATACTTGCGTTTCCCTTTAGATCAGCTTTGTAAAATGAACAATCACGCCACGTCATCGGCGTATTAAATTCTTGCTGCAATACTAGGTATACACACTTTGATATTAACCACCGATGCGAATATATTTGTTTCTATTGAAATTGAGTGTCAGATAAGTTTAAACGTAGTATCAATACTACCCCAATTTTTCAATTTTCTGTACCATAGTAGATAGTTTTTCGATAACTCTCTCTTCCACCGTAAATAAACCAAGGAGTTCTTCTTTGTAGACGGAACTACTTTAGGAGAATGTAATAGTGTAATTTTGAGTCTGAGTAAAACCTAACTTTCTCCAACACTACCTAAATTGAATCTACCCAAAACAAATTTAATGCTCATCAAACTCCAAAGACGGTATTAGGAAAAAAACAATGTCACTTGCGTTACATCCGTCTGTGTGGCTCAGTGGTAGAACGTTGGGCTACATAGCCGGGAGGTCGGTTGTTCGAAACTGGGTTGCGGTGAATCTTTCATCTGTGGCAGAGATGGGAATTTCCTTAGATCAGTTTCGAGCATTCTGCCGGCTACTCCGAATTAGGTTTTCCTGCAGTTTTCCTGATTCGTAAGGTAAATACCGGAGTAGTAAGGAACAACTTAAGACTTTCTGCAGGGGCACCTCTAAAAAGCATTATGTGGGTCACTCTGTAATTGGGCGAAATTCTTATAACCATATACGGTTTTCTTTCGAAGTGGCGTAAAATAGCAAATTTATCGCTTTAATGCAATTCAGTAGGCGAAAAGGACCTCCATTGGCTTTTGCCGGAGAAGTCCGAAATTTTGCACAATCATTTCGTCGAAATTTGAGGTTATATTCCTTATATATTATATTTTGTATACCGAGAGGGAAAAGGCCATCTTTGGCACCTTCCATACACCGCCTCTTTGTTAGCGACCGTCGATTAACTTCGAACTCCTTTTTGTATCAGCCAGTGACCAGCAGTGACTCCGACTCGAAAGGGGAAGGGACATCTTAATGTAACGTGTAGAGAACTACATTTGCTATTATGGTATAATTAGAAACAAATGTATAGCTGTAAATCATTTTTAACGTTTGTTAAATCGTGGAAAATAACATAACCTCTTAAGAAATTGAAGTTGGAATGTTGCTCACAATCTTACCAACTTAAAAGTAATCATGAAATATAAGCATAGATATATAAATACATAGATACAGCCATACCCCAACATAGTTCAAAAGGACGTACCATCTATTACCATCACTTTCGGCACATTAATTACGTATAGCGCTATCCTTTATAGAGGTACCCTGAGCATGGAAGACAAGATTCGCATTATTTATTATAACTGTCAATCAAATTAGCACAAATCACACAGAAAATTATCAGATTTGAGACTTTACAACATAAATAAACCGCCTTTTTATTTATTTAAATCGCATAGCAGCAAGAAATGTTACATTTAAAATGGAAGATGTTACTTAGAAAGCTGGCAAATGACGAATTTGAAAAAATTACAGCTGACAACTGGAAGAAAGTGTGTGAACATGTGGAAAGTGTATAATTTAAAAGACTATTCAATTCATCTAACATTTGTCAGATTTCAACCAGTGAAATGTCTCGATTTCAAATTGCTGCGCCAATGGGAACGAATTATAGTGATAATTGCACGTGTGGTATTTCAGCGACAATTCAACTCATGTATAAAAAATCACATAAGCCGCAGTGTAATTGTCACTTTGACAGCGGCAAAAGTTACCTGCAACTTTTCCAGCGACAAATGCACTAGTGGTTTTTTCACTTATTCATTTTCGAACCAATAATCGCATTATCCTTACCCATATGACTAGTTTGACGTCTGTCAATAATTGATTAGTTTGGTGAATTTCTTGTTCATTAAATTGTCCTGCCGATTTACACTCGAGGTTTGTATTTAAACCGAGTAAATTTGGGTTGTTGCAATTCAAATCTGTTTCCTTTTAGCAATTGAACTCGAAAAACTGTCAACCTAAAAATGTTTATTAGTTGACAGTTTTTCTCGTCTAATTGCTAGGCAACAGATTTTCATTACCTAAACAACCCAAATTTACTCGGTAAAATACAAACCTCTTGTGCAATTATAAGTGATAATTCACGTGTGGTATTTCAGCGACAATTCAACTCATGTATAAAAAATCGCATAAGCCGCAGTGAAATTGTCACTTTGACAACGGCAAAAGTTACCTGCAACTTTTCCAGCGACAAATGCACTAGTGGTTTTTTCACTTATTCATTTTCGAACAAATTATCGCATTATCCTTTCCCATATGGCTAGTTTGACGTCTGTCAATAATTGATTAGTTTGGTGAATTTCTTGTTCGTTAAATTGTCCTGCCGAATTACACTCGAGGTTTGTATTTAAACCGAGTAAATTTGGGTTGTGGCAATTCAAATCTGTTTCCTTTTAGCAATTGAACTCGAAAAACTGTCAACCTAAAAATGCTCCACCTGCGGGGTCGCATTTTTATTAGTTGACAGTTTTTCTCGTCTAATTGCTAGGCAACAAATTTTCATTACCTAAACAACCCAAATTTACTCGGTAAAATACAAACCTCTTGTGCAATTATAAGTGACAATTCAATGCGATTATTCAATGACATTTGTCAAACTTCCACCAGTGAAATGACGCGAAATTTTGTCGTATTAACCGGAACATTCTTCTTAGTTTGTTAATCAATTTCGACAACCGACTTATCACCACATCTTTTAATTTAATCACTCATAACGAATTAGCTTGGAGCACAAAAGTTCGAATAGAATCAATAGCAAAATGAAAAGCAACTTCCATAATTTATTTTGACGTTTATTGTTGTCATGGAAATACATTCGCGTGGGTAATTATGCTTAATTTTTCTTTTGATTCGTTGAATAGTCCTCCGAATACCATTCGTAGTCGAAGTATTTGTAGATTATTTTTGAGCTGCTGCTCCACTCATGCTAGTTACGCTTTTTAATACCACTCGCGCAAGCGCTCGTGGTATTAATCAGCGTAACTAGCATTCGTGACAGCACCTCAAAAATATTCGACAATACTTCGACTACTTATGGTATGATATATGAGAAGTTATATTGGTTGATGTTTCTGAACTTTATAATAAGTGTTAATAATGACAGTGATGATTCGGATTTGTTAATTTCATCTGATGATGATTCGGATTGTGAACTTTTACAAACGTAATGAATGTTCACTAAATTAGTATTATCACCAATTGGATATCATTGTTAAGGTGTTGTATTTATTTTAAATAAATGTACACGTGTAGCTTAACTTACAATTAGCACTATGATTTCAAAAAGAAAACCCACCGATTGGACATATGCCGAAAGGTAGGCAAGACGCGTAGCGACCAAAATTTGATATTGCACGCACACACAGTCTATAAATCTCATTTTCCTGAGAATATTGCACGGATCCTTCTTTGTGATCATGATACAAACGCACTGCATCAACATCATATAGACTAAAAATGATAATTGGAAACGAATTCACTTCCTGTCGCAACTTAATCTCCGTTACCATTACGCCTAAAACCATGCAATTAAAATTAAAATGTTGAACTTTACTTACTTACGGTTTTTTTGATATTCTGCAAGTCAGCAATGAATTCACTGCAGCACATCATGCCAAACAAGGTAAACATAGTCCCTTGAATGGCGTAGCTCTATGTAATAAAACTATTTCAGGAATAACAATTACGGACGCGTCTATTATTATGGCAAGCACTAATGTTATTCGTATTCAATTGATAACGCAATAATTACATAATATTTAGTGAAAAAACCGCCCATCATGTTTAGGGCGAATATTTTTAGTTAGATTTGATTTTGCGCGATCGTGAAATGTGTCAACTGTCACATGACTTATGGGACGCGCTAAGTTTGTTTTAAGCGTCCGATTCGCGTACGACATAGTGGTTAATGCAATAAAAAGAGATAGAACATGTTTCTTCTTGGTTAGAAAGTAAAGGAGAGATGTACAAATTTCTTTGATATGTTTTTTAAAAACCGAGGTACGTTTGTTAAGGATGGCTGTATCTGTATTTGAATAGGTGTATTCTTTTTACATTATAAGTGAGGAAATCGACTAACTTAACTAAGACAAACTGAGCTGAATTTATCTGAGTCAATCGCTCGCTAAAAAGAATATCTTTTTGGTACAAGCAAGAAAACATATCCTTAAAATGTTTGTTGATGAGTGATAATTAATTCTTTGTCTTTTTTAAATGTTAATAGTCACATCACAACTAACTGAAAATAATATACACTGCATTGAATGAATGGGTACTAAAGTTTATTCTTGACATTTTCACAATTATAACCTCAAACTTAAAATTCCAATCCGGCTCAATTTAAAACTCTACCTAACAGCAAGCTCAGTTGGGGTAAAGGGGGAGGTAAAATGTCTTAGTTCGTCTCAGTTGTTGACAGCTAAAAAGAATAACTTTTCTCAATTAGTAACTGAGATAAGCTGAGACGCTCACTTAAAAGTGGTAAAAAGAATACAGCTTATATATCTATGAATATAAGTAACATAACCTGACATCTCGACGAAATTATGTGAACTTTGTATTAAGGTTGTGGATAGTTTCTTCCGCAATTTTTTTGTTGAAAACGTTAATTAAGGTGCCCTTTAAACAGTTTTATCAATTTCATAATCTTACCAGGGGCTTAATAGCGTCACCTAACCCAAACGCCCACCGGAGGATTATTTTTTAACTCCCAAAACTCACAAGCTCACAAAATAGCGCAAACAAAACATGGAAACATAAGTGGATGACATCTACCGAATAATGACAGAACCGACACGAATCGCATGGGTGGTGTGGTGTGATGAATATTTTGACAAACTTTCATCTACGTTCCTTGTCTAACGCATAGCATGCAACGCGGCGGCTGTGGTCGCATTTTTGTTCAATGCACTTAGTTAAGCCGCAGATAACGTTTTTATGTCAACTTTAATAGTTATTTATGGTATAAGTGTGTTATATTACAAATAAGTCACGCGAGAAAAAAGTAAGCCTACGAGGCCGTCAGGCCGAGTGGGGTTATTTTCTCAAGTGACTTATTTGTAATTAACACACGTGCACCATACAAAACTTTATCCAACACCTCCTCAAGCTGGTTTAAAACGTGGAAATCTTAAAAACTGCGTGTTCCGCGAAAAGCTAGAGTGCATGGAATACAAAAGCAATAATTCGTTGCTATGGGGAATAATAAACAACAAAAAATTAATTAATAAAAGAATGTTCCTGTACTTTATCTTGCTAGTGAGTTATTTTACGTCCATAACTCATTAGTGGGTTATATTATACCTTACTCGTTTAATTTCGTCATGATAATGACTGGATAACATAGAGGTGTTGGATAAAGAGAATTTTTTTAAATGTATATTATATAGCATCCTTGCATATGGCCTATAATACTTAAAAAAACGGATCAAACGCATTGAATCACGATGCTAGTATAAATTACGACATGGAACAGATGACTGTAGGCAACCAACATTACACGCGAAAAACTGGAGCTGTTTTTACAGTTCTTAAACAGTTACCACCCTCCTACTGTGTTAATATTTCAACCTTATCGTCTTTACTATACATCTGTGAAAAAATCACAATTTGCTACTAATAATAAAAATGAAGACTAATAGCTAACTGAAGACTGTAGCGAATTGGCATTTCTGTTAGAGAATAGACCGGCAAACGTTCAACAGACAACAATTTTTTGGTTAATAGTGTTTTCGTTAGCAATGACGTAAATCATGTTTTTATGCTGAAGTTGAGAACATTGTTACGATTATTAAGAAAGATTACGATATTCGGTAGAAATTCATAATTGTCAACGATATACTTATTAAGACAATTCGTAATTAAAATTTATACGCTTTGTCACGTGTCACAATAATTTTAGACAATATGGCGTTTACGAAGCGTAAATTTAATTATGTACCGGGCGAATTTCTTCTTAATCACTGTCTCAAATTAATTTAATAGATCACGCTGTAAGGGGTTGATAAAATATTTTAAACTATACCGTGAACATTCCCTTAAAATAATTACCACGATATATTTCTTTGCGTGAAACGCGATAATTACTGATTACGGTGGTTTCATCTGTTACAAAGTTCACTGCATAGAAATTGTACTAATTTCGCCTCAAGGCCCCAGAAATATTCCCGGCATTTCGCATTCTGCCGTGTTTCCGCCAGTAATAGCAATATAATAGGATGTTGATTTGATTAATCTTCCTCTTGGTAAAAAATCTCGAACAATCGGTTAATTAACCGTATCCAAACACAACGTTCGACGTTACATACGTCTTAACCCTGCGGATAATTTAATTAATTATCCTGCTGCACACGTGTAAGCGAAACCTATCACCGCCATCTATTGTAACCATAAAACGTGATAGACACGCTCGCGTTAAATATTTAACTATTCGATTATTCGCCTACGTATTACGTAAATACTAACTCCAAACAGCTTTATTATACTACCCTTAAGGGGATGATGTGATGTACTTGCCTGCTACCGTTACGTCTTTGTTTCTGAACAGAGCGGATTGGGGAATAGTGTATGCTTTTAATAAGATTCTATTAGCAGTTGATATTGGCGTTTGAGGCACAAAAACAAGGCTGCAGGTAATCCATGTCGTGCATCTAAAACCCGCATCAACAATTTGCTAACAAAATTTTATGACGCAACATTGAAAAAATACAAAAATAAGTGACACCTTTTCGAATATAACCTTCCTATTAAAAATGAAAGTATATAAAATTTCCTACAAATTTCACTATTTAATTTTTTCAAATGTAAGAGGAGACTTCGCTGGAATTCTGCACCACATGTCATTTTGTAATCATTAGTCCAATCCTATAAAACACTTATTGCTAAATAAGCTATGGCAGATTGTATAAGGAGAATAAAAAAAAAAATTTAATTTTTTCCTCGATGAACTGTTCGGGCTCAAGCGCGAAACTGCGACGTGTAGAAAAGTAAAAAGGATAAATAACAAACTTAATAAACCGATTAAGAGATTTCAAGTAATATTTTAAATAATTTCTTTTTAAATACTTAAATTAAAGCTATACGAAAAAATGTCCAAGTTCCGAAAAACATATGTTATTAGGTTCTCATACATCTTCGACAACTTCCACTAACATGGTAGGTACCATATTTTCTGTTGAATTGCAGAAAGCACAACATAGTCGAATATGGGCATCTTCTGAACGTGTGCGCCTTTAAAATGAAAGCGTCAACAGTCATCCCCTTTAAAGCCTTTGAGCCTAAAAAGTAACGTTATACGATTCTTATAAAGTATTTTCCTAATGTACGTACAATGCAAAATCTTGCACGAAGTATGTTAGATTCAGCATTTGTCTAGATACTCGTTTTTTTGGGGTTTTATCTTCCCTATTTCTACATTACCGACTTAGAACTACCTCACTCTACCAACACTAACCTGGAGACCCACTTACATGTTCTTTGATATTGTTCCTGTCAAATCACAAGTACCGTTCAGAGATTCTTGTAAATCGCCCCGATATATCTACTTTTAATTACGCTACCTGCTTCGCTAGGAAGAATATACTTTTCGAGACCTGATCTTGAACTTGATCATTTTTGTTAGTTGGAACGATTTGTACAATTTTTAGTTACTCCGAAGAATTTGTTCATACTATTATTATTTACATTTTGAATTAATTAGATTAGATGGATGTTGTACAGAAATTTAGTTATTTGTGCGTCGTAAAGTAGTTTTCTTGAAGTTACCGTCACTTTTATACTTTTATTTATATACAGTGATATTCATGTAGAAGTAGATTTCCTATAGGAATTTCCTATGTATACTTTTAAATGATAAAAAGTCTTCTGAAGGACGCCTAACTTTATGCAATCAGAATAACTACCTACAACAAATGAAAATCTGCCTGTCATATTAATTAATTTGAATATTATCCCTTTGACTTCCGTATTCTAAGTTTCGTTCGTGTACGATGTATTCAACTAAAGAAAAAGTTGATATTTCCGAATGGTATAGTATCAGTAACAGTTAAAGGAGCGTAAGAGGTTTGTTTTTTTGTGAAGCCAAAGCAACAATATACAAATTAATAATATGACAGCGAGATCTTTATTTGTTTCAAGAAGTTATTTTGGTTGCATAAAATTAGACGTACTGCAGAAGACTTTATATCATTTGAAAGTAGACATAGGAAATCCGTATGTCTACTTCTACATGAATATCACTGTATAATCACCGATTGTACGAACAATCCATGGTCGAGTGAAAATTTTGCTTTTGTTTAGTTAACGTGAGTTGAATTGTTGATTCTTATTGGGTATTAATTACGGTTTAGTATCCGATTTGCATCAGTGTAAGACGTTAGAATTGTTTTCGCAATATTATTGTGCCGCGCTATTCACTACCCCTCTTTGTTCGTTTGGGTTGTTATCTGTTACAGATTAGCAGAACGTCCCTTTCTTAAGCTCGAAAAGGGTGCGATCTGCAGTTCAAAGGTAATTTTTATTTTATTTTCGACGATTACATATGGTTTTCGATACCCGATTTATTTTTCGATTTTGAAATTTTGAATTTTCTTTCTAGAGTCACAGAGGCTTAATGGTGAAAACCATTTGAGTAAAACTTTTTGTATGAATTGCTGGCAATTCTATTTTACAAAAAAAGATGTCAATGTGTCCGTTTGTAATTAGGTTCGCATCCACTTTACACGAAACCTGAAGGCTTTTTACTGGAAAAAGAAGAACCTTCAATATGTGCTGAGTTTTAGACGCCGCACCGAGTGAATTCACATAGGTCAAGTGTTTTATTTCAATCTCATGTTAGTCATTAATCAATAGTTGCTTCTCTAAGTGTTAAGTTTAACATAACCTTGTAATGGAATATTTGATATTAAAAGTTCTATAAATCGCCTTAAACGTTTTTTATTACAATTTATTGCGCTCCCCTTACCAAAATAACTAGCCCCACAGTTTGAGTGACGCTGAATTCATCATTTTCAATAGAAATTATATGTCAGGTGCAGACTGACAAGGGGTTGGTATTGACGTTGACTATTTTTTCAAAATTAACGCATTCAGGTGCATAATGAGATCGACTTCCTCTCCTACGTGCGAGGATCCTCAAATGCAAACAAGCATAATGGAAGTGTCTTTGATAAAATGAAGCTTACTTACATCTACATATTATAGGCCATAAAAATTAAACCACCATTAAAGGTAAAAGTACCATTTGCCATCCCATTTCATTATGTATGTATTACAAGATCCATTACATAAGTAATATTTCTGCAGCAAATTGAAAAATAAAAATTTAAACGTAAAGTAGCCATTGCATTCTTAATAGGAGTTGAAATTGTAATTTGAGAAAAGGATTCCTTCTCCTTGACTACATCGCCGATAAATAAAAATTTACGCAACGAAACATGAGATCTGGCAAATTTCTTTCAACCCCCTGCATGAACACTTTGTCGATATACGAAATATAGCTAAGTGAGGTAGCAATTTTCTGGAAATATGATGCGGGGCCTGCTCAAATTTTGATTTACTTTCCACGCACGAACTATCTATCTGAGCAGTAAGTTAATTTACAATAGAAACCGTCCTATTTTTTGCCTTATCAGTCGCACTCATTTGTTTCACTTGGCGCTGACATGAATTTGCCCCTTGTGGGCAATCCTTCCGTTCACTTCGGCTTTCCTATGAGAGAACGGACGCTTTAATCAATCTATACGATTCAGTCTGTTAGACTTGCGAACATAACCTTCCGATGAAAGAGCATTTTAGGTAAAACTTAGTCATCGATCGCCGACGAATAATAATTAAGACGTACCAGCACCATCCTTGTCCTCCCATTGTCATGCCTTGATGAATAGGAAACATTTTCTTTGTGCAAATACGCCAGCGCTTTCTGGTCATTAATAATCGTCTACGATTTCAATCTTCATTATTTTGAAGCCTTGACTCATATACTATTTATATTTTTGTTCAATACAGCTAGGAGACGTAGAGTAAGTGGAGGAAATTAGACCTGAAGTCCAAAAATATTCACGCGTTGGGTTGTTCGTGCGCTTATGACCTCCACTAATATTATATGAGGCGTTACCAACTCCTCTAGAAGTCATTCCACCTCTTTCCGCGAGAAGAAGAAACACTCCGTTTGCATTAAAGTATTTATCCTTAACTTCCTTATACCCTTATACCTATCCTTGAGTTGCATCTACGTAGCGATCCAAAACTCGCGTGCTATGTCGCAGATATAATCTGGAATTCAAAATAGGTTATGTGTATGTTTCACGTTTTCATAGGCGTTTAATTCGAAATTCTTCAATGAAAAGCACTTAAACAGCATTTATTGAGGGGTAGTCGATTGAACTGTAAACTGTATAAATGTACTTTACAGTTAGCTAAAAGCGTGAGATTTGCGTAATTTTGCAGTATGTCAAATGGAATGCTTTCTTTGTAAACAATCATGCGTTTCCAGAAAGCTTAGTACATAGCCCAGCCGTACGGATTGGTCTTGATTGATTACATTTGCTAGCGATTGGCGATGCCGGTTACATTAATTGAATACTAGTAATTATATTATAACTTACAATTAATAGAAAACTCAGCCAACACTAACGGATATTGCCCATTAACGGTAAAAACTCGCATATTGGTACGAGTGTGGATTCGAACATATTTGCAACCTTCCCATGCGTCTGTTTGATCTACGAAAAACACAATTAACACTTATTATGAGTTTTAGCTCACAATCTTGTTTCGCAAAGAGTTCCGTGTCGCATTACTCGCAAACAAACAAGAGTACGAAGTCCTATCAACGGCATATGATGCAAAAATCAAATAAATGGTTCCAACGTGATTAATACACAAAGATTCTTGTGTGAATAACGACTTATAAACGTTATTTTAGTCTAAACAGCAAAAATAATGACCGGGACACTGTATATGAGACACATTTCAATTTTAGTAATGTAAACCGAGGGTGTAAATCATTTATTTGTATTTAATTGTGATCTGTGAATTTCGTGTTAAAGTGTGGGGACATCTGGCTGTTTGCGATAAGAGGTTTTGTTATCGTAATTTAATTAACGTACGTATTCTGGTACTGATAACAATAGATTTATTTATTTATTTTGTTTATTTATTATCCCTCTCTTGTTATGGGTCCTCAACAGGCTTGCGCCCAATTACAGAGTTACCCGCATAATGCTTTTTTAGAGGTGCCCCTGCAGAAGGTCTTAAGTTGTTGTATACTACTCCGATATTTACCTTACGAACTAGGAAAACTGCAGGAAAGCCAAATTCAGAGTAGCCGGAAGAATGCCCGAAACTGGCCTAAGGAAATTCCCACCTCTGTCACAGATGAAAAATTCTTATTTCAGCCCAGATTTGAACACCCGACCTCCGGATTTATATCTCAACGCTCTACCATTGAACCACAAAGTCGGTACAGATGCAGGTGGTCAGCCATGTGTGCACTATTTTCGGCGTAAGTGGGGACGCGTTTCTTCGCAGCCGGTGCCTAATCTAATTGTAATTTGCGCATTATTTGTAAATACCGGAGGAAGATTATTCTATGATGGAAGTGGCGTTCCCTTAAATACGTGAGACAAAGTAAAAAGGGGGCCGCTGTTGCTGGTTCGCGACACTTGGATAAGCTGTACGCCTCTTTACGTTATTTTTATGCGAGTAGTTTACCCTATTTGGTTAATTGAAGACGTAGTTTGTTGTTATAGAATTCTGTATAGAAGAAGGTTCAGTGAAGTTTTTATACGGTTTCTCCGTATACAGAAAAAGTTATAACGAGTGGGAGTCAACAAAGTACTTGTTTGCTTAGTGAAAGTTAAGTTTCTATCGTCAGAGCCACTGTCGAGAATCTTTTTTATCTCGTTTAGCTGGTTTCAGTTATTGAGTCCAGACAAAATGAAGTTTCCTGAAGCTGTCAGCGTGTGTTTTTGATAAGTGCCCGTGAATATCGCAGACCATTCATGACCAGATTATTAGGATTATTACTATAGAAAAAAGTAATTTTTCTTGTGTTTAATTATATCGACCGTCTGCGTGCGGGGTACTATGTCAAAACAAGGAATGATCTTTTAATTTTCATTTAATGTGCTTTGGAATAAATTTTTGTCATGGTTAGTCAATTAATTGTGCGTTTATTGGAGCCTATTGTGCGACCCAAGATTTGTGTCAGGTGTTATTGAACATTTGTGTATTAATCCTTTGGAATGGAGTTGATCGAGGCTACTGTGGCAAAACTTCAACTTCGAGTGCGAGTGAACAGTACATCGGAAGTGGGTACCGACAAAGTGAATGTGGTTACCTCCGACAAGATCTCAATGATGGTGGAGTCACCACTTCAAACGCGAATTGCGGCTGAACCAGAAGTTGAAAGCGGATACCGACAAAGGGAATGTGGTAGCCTTTAACAAGATCTTATTGATGGTGGAGTCAAAACTGGTTAACAGAATGTGAGAACTTTGATAATTTTTTCTGTATAATGGAATACGGTTGAAAATACCCTGAATCTCCTTGGAATTGCCATCCCCCCCCCCTCCAAATTTAAAACAGCCTGGAATTTTTTCGGACAACTCGTTAAGGCTTTCTTTATTGTCTATTATGCATCAGGTAAAAAACATTTTCCATCACACGCAATATACTGAACACTATCAGAATATCTCTGGTACTGCAAAGATTGAATTACACAAGGGACAAGGTTTCGTTTCTTCTTCGTAGATGACGAATTTATTATAATTAACGAAAAACGTTCCACCACGATTACAATGAGTTTACTTTAAATAGTCCCCTTGAACTTTGCGACAATACAATGGGTTCAATTCTTTAGCCGGCGTTGAGTAATTGCTTTATAGTGCGCACTAATAACGAAGGAATATTTATTTCTCAGATTTAAAATATTGTATAAGAAAAATTCGATGGCGCGTTTGTTTTCTACTACAAGTTCACGCATCCTTAACATAGAAATGAAGTTTTATTGAAATCACCAGAATACTGGCCTATATTTATCGTCCTATTTTTTCAACAATGGCGTGTTGGTTCTCCCGAATCTGAACGAATTCCGCTCTCCCACTAGCTCCTCTTTGTTACTCATTAATTGATTAAGAAATGGCATCTTGTTAGCCAACATCAGACACATTTAGTCGTCCATTCGTTAATTAAATCCTCTTACCAATAAACAGTCAGCTAAGACAATAACTCATTCTCCAAATTTGATGATTTTGCGGTTCTCATTCTGAGTTAACTTTTGAGCAACTAAATCCCCTTGAAGTGAATCTGAGCTAGATTTGTGCTATCTTGGCGCCACTGCATCCTGACGTAATTGAGAAACAAAGGGTTCCTACAGAAAACCAACATTCAAAAATACACATACGTCCGTTGCACTACAGTCGACCTCAACCAAAACCACTTATTTATCTGCTTCAACCTTTGTACCACGACGGGGTTGTAGTTTTTATTTGTAGTTTTTCTAGAAATTATATCGCTCTTTTTATGATAGGCACATGCATATTTAATACTTGTGTTTATAATAAAAAAGCATAAGCCAACTAACCGTAAACATATTTCTGCCACTACACGCAATGCATTGGAAAAGAACCAAATTCATAGCGAATTCTCGATTGAAAGGTGGCTTCGCATACACTTCCACGCTCTCAATCACAGTGAAATTGCATCCTTAACGCGGTTCGAGGGACTAATCCCACTCGTAAGAGGTGATCGATGACATGCACTTAACGTAAATTTGTCGTATAGGTATTTATAGAATATTGACAGACATCTAGTAGTAAATAATTCATTTTCACGCTCATACTTGGTTTGAATCGTTCAATGTAATAAGTAATCATTTCTACAAACGCTTATCAATAAAGCGGAATTCATTGCGTGCGCGAACCTCCAATAATAGAACAAATTTGTGTTAAAGGATAATTAAGGATAATTTATGAAAAGAGCAAGTAACTAAATTAATTGCCCTTCTAGTTTAGTCGCAGAAAGGAGACATTTAGTCGCTTTTTTAAATGATGCTACTTTGTATCTCAGAATTTTAAGTAGGTATCGACGAGGAATTTTTTAAAAATTATCTACCTAGCTATGACAATATCTTTGGACAAACAAATTGCTTGGATGTCAAATAACTACCACTGTAGTAAAATCGGCCCTACATTATCAGTTCTAGCAAGCGCCGGAACCTAGGCCGCAACTGCCAAGTGAGCTCTAATTGCGAACTGTGGTTTCAAAAAGTTACCGCATCCACCGTTCAGCCCATCATCATCACCCGACTAGTCCCTGGTCAAGGTCTGAGGCAGCAGCGATTCGGCGGATTGGTCTCGGAAGCCTCGGGCGAACTCAACCGGAGTAAACGGCAACTCCAGGAATCGGACGAGTTCAGCAAATGAAAAGCGGGAATGAAAGCAACAAACACAAATCGGCTGACCCCACGGGAAAGCAAATGTAGAAACAATATTCCCCACTTATAACTTAACAGTAAACTTTTTTTAATTAATCACGTCCTTTCCAGAGGTCGTAAAATACAGGACCGGTGTCAAAAATCAAGTTAATTAAGAGCGCTTCTTTTGAGATAAGTGCCACCTTAATCGGACAGCTTTTCTGCAACTTGTTCAAGTGTTAATCGTTAATTATACTTACTTAATTTGCCGTATTGAAATTTCCACAATGGCCTTTCTTAATTGAAATGTCGGGATCAACCGGCAAGGTCGGCGCTACCAGCCTGATAAAATCATAATTTGGAGTGATTTCAATAACCTCCCAATGCTTTATTGGTGAGGTTAATATACCCTATTAACCTTGGCATATAAGTATTCTAAACTATTTGCTACAATTTACCACAGACTAGTATCGTTTCCTACTTGCAAAGACTCTTCCAACAGAACTTGACCCGGGAGATTAGTGAAATAACGCGGCCAAAGCTTTGCATTTATGTATAGGTTTTTCCAAGGATGCTATAGGTTTTTCATTACATAAACAAGGCTCGTGTATAAATTCGAATAAACAGTATTAAATAATAAAGTATCCATGTTACCCCATATTTTGGAAAATCTTTTACTACAGAAAATAATTACGACGTACTTTAACATACTTTCTATGAAGAGGACATTACGTACGTGCTACATTAAACAACCATATGCGACATAAAAGGCATTTTAGTTTAAAAAAAGTAACGCCGGTAGCGGGTAATTTAATATCACATTTACAATGTAATGTTATTTACATTTTTAATGGTTGTTTGTGCTCCGAGCTATAAATAAAAGCTTTTTACACTCACTTTACATGAATACTGTACATTAAACCCATTAAATCTCAAACAAAGGTAATAAAGCAAATATTTCAGAATTAATTCCAGTTCTTATGCAGGCAAGCTTCCTAAAAACTCAACTCAGATGTGAAAATTTCATTGGTGACACATTTACCTTTGCAGTGGCCACCGATAAGTTTTCCGCCTTCATTATTTTCTGAATTTACTTACAGTTTTGTGTGAATTGATAATTACCCCAATTATACCTAAGAATTGCAGGTACATTGAGAATGCAACGTCAACTTCGTACGTGTTTGAAAATCTGGAAATAACTGCAGCGAAATAGTTTAGCACCAATTTACAACGAATCGAAGTTGCGTCGTTGTCTGCCCGCGCGTGTAACAGAAGACAATAATATTTATTTCCTAACGAAGGGGTTTTGATTCTCTGAATTGCCCCACTGCTAGAGAAATACAAGTTAGTAAATGGGGTCTATTCATAATAAATTTGCGCGCCTCTGGATGCTAAATAATATTTAATCCACTCAAGAATAGTATTACTAATTTGAAAATTCAATTTCAGAGTTAACGAGAAAAAATATGTACCAAATATTTTTGGTTTTGGTTCACTTATAAAAAATACACAAATTTGTTCGTGGGATAAATTTCCGTGGATCGACCTCTTCAAGAATGTTCGAATGATTTTAAACATAAACTTTTATAAAAAATCCCCAAAAAAATTGACTTCTATGGTTACACAATGCAAACAATTCAAAATAACTTACATTTATCGATACTCAACATTTTCTTCAGCCGACAGTCGATTTTTTCCGTTAGAAGGATACCGGTAATTCGAAAATTGGACGGTAAAACGTCTTGCCCATTACAATTAGACTTTTTGAGTCGCCGGGTAAAATGTGGTTACTCGTACAAAGTGAACCTTGAAGTATGGTTGACAAATTTGAATCCAGGACAAACCGTGCTTCAGGTATTACGTATTTAGATCTAATAACACCCAGTATACACAATAGAGTTCATAGTTTTGATTGATAAACTAGTTTTTTAACGTGACTAGCCGTTCCCAATATAGCGCAATGAAATGTTTTTCACCTTGGACCCCAACACTTTCGAGATAACCATTTACGTAAATCTGAGCACTGATATCCGATAGCAATTATTCACGTAGAAAGGTACTTATTCATACTGTTTTTCAGTTGAACATTTTACATTGCGGTTATACGGCTTTCGGTTCGAACTTTTAATTAACAATAAATTTCGCGATCGCAAAAAAATGGCGTAAATAACTCACAATGTCTACGCTTACATTTGGTAGGTTTACCTCGAAGGTTCGGTTAAGAAATCAATACGCGATCGACAAATCTAACCCTTAACCTGTATAGGTTCGCTTCGAAAGTTGGACCAAGGGTCCCTTTCTCCCATTCGATGTTTAGTTAAGTACTCGCCGAATCCTAAATAGAAACGTACGTAAGTACAGCTTTATTCTATGCAACAAACGCTAATGATTTAATTACTTGCGTAAATTGTTGTCCATTTTATTTTCACTATAAATAAACAGGCCCTACCAAATGTGAGGTAATCGTGTTTAAAAATCGTGCTCGGAAGGCATAAGAAATTATATTTGTAATTTCGTGGAATTTGTTACGATAAGGAAAGGGTTTCAACAACTTTAAGTGAATTTTTGGTTTACGACCTACAGGGTAGAATGCGTAGCGGCGGGAAACAGGAAACTATGGGTTAATAATGATACATTGCATAGGATGGTGTGTAAGTGAGTTGGTACTATTGAATGAACTGTTACCAATAAGTTGTGACGCAATACTTACACTTTCCCTTCGAATGGAATGTTATCCAATGTAAACAGATTGATACGTCTAAAAGGGTTTACTAAGACAATAGTAATATAAACTGGTAGTAGGGTAAACGTTCTGTCCCGTAACAGAAGTGATGTAATAGTAAATGCAGTGCGCGAGCAAAGCACGTATAATGTATATTCCCTGCTATTGCAGATTATTTCAGCGAGTAGTAAATTACTTTTTTTTGCTCAGATTTTTCTTCTTATAAATTCCTAAATACAATGAATACAAATATGCTGTTTTTATTAGACCCGGAAGACAATGATCCTTCGTTTTAGGTTAGTGAATTGCACCAATTCGGCAATGGTATATTTTTAAGGTTAGTTTGGTTTACCGTGTTTTTTCGTGTTGCACGTGTCTGCTAAAAGTAATCGATTGATTGCTTTCTGATACAAAGTATAGTTTCATGCCAAAGCTGAATGCATGAACTAATCAACCATAAAATATGCATGCATTTGTATCGATTCAGTTTCACTGCCAAGTTCTAGTCTGCACCTTTTGTTAAGTTCTAGGTTACCGCATCTACAGAAAAATGGGCAACTCGCGAAACGCCCACTTAGAGAATCCTGGTATCGCAGCATTATTTCGCATAATAACATAAATTTCGCGTGGGCAAATTAACGCACTACAACTATGTCAAGCGAAGTACTTTTTTAGCTCATCAAAAGCTTCTGCAGTAAGTTTGAAGATAATATACCCCGTTCCAGTTTGCTAGGGATGTAATACGCTGTTAATATGCACGACATTGCATGTAATGGCAGTTTTCACAGGAACAATAAATCTCTTTGAGTAGATTGTTATTTACTTTGTACAAAACACTTTATATGTGTACAGACCGCAGCCTTGTGGTGCTTTGCTTCCAATATATTTGTTTAATTTTTGTAGACAGACAGGATGGCCCAAAGCCAAAACGTATTGAGTTCCCTAATTTAAGCTTCTTATCCCGACTACAAACTTCATCCACCGCATTTCATTAGAATATATTTACAAGATGAAATATTTTACATTCTAAACTAATTGCTGAACTTCTTATTCATATCCTCACATTTCACTTTAAGTAGGCAATAATACCTAATTCAGATTGTGATCTGTTAGATTTACTGTACCTTATGTAGCAAAACATCTGTAAGAATTTTAGCTATTGAGAAACAATTTATCAATTAAAACGTGGTCTTTACACTTTAAATGGTGAAATATAAAAAAAAAGTATGTAGAAAACGATTATTTGTACGCCGATGAGTTGAGCCTGTCACCCCACAACCATCTCCTAAATGGGTCAAAATCTACCTTTTTTGAAATTTTTCTGATAGCTCTATTTCTTTATTTCGTCTCTACGAAAAAAAAAATTCCGTCACGCAGGAGTTGGGCGCGTTTACAAGATCTTTCCGAATACGCCAATTTGAAAACAATCGGACCCAAACTATAGAAGAAAAAACTGAAAAATCACCACGTCAGTATAATACACTCGGGGATGGCACCCAGATGTCGCCGACCCCAGATCATGTAGCCCCGTCCCTAAAGTTGTTAATTACACGACTGGTAGATATTATGTATGTAGTGCGGGAGCTGCATCATGTCACGTGTGCAGTAGTATGCCCCCTAAGTTTTTTGAGTGGATCCTTATTGGAGCTTAAAAAACATTGGTCACGCCATATTTAAAAATGGCCGCCGCGTTGCTAGATTTTTTGTTTATTTATTTATTTATTCCCTCTCTTGTTTTGGGCCCTCAACAGGCATGCGCCCAATTACAGAGTGACCCGCATAATGCTATTTAGAGGTGCCTCTGCAGAAGGTCTTAAGTTGGTCTATACTACTCCGGTATTTACCTTACGAATTAGGAAAACTGCAGGAAAACCTAATTCGGAGTAGCCGGTAGAATGCTCGGAACTGGTCTAAGGTAATTTCCACCTCCTCCACAGATGAAAAATTCACCTCAACCCAGGTTCGAACACCCGACCTCCGGATTTATAACCCAATGCTCTACCACTGAGCCATAAATCCGTAATCCGTTTAAGTATATATTCCCACACAATGGCTCGATTTTAATTTAATTTAATGACAGTTACTGATTTTGTGAAGGCAAACAAGATGAAAATATATTACTACTAGGTACTTCTTTAAATGACGTATGTATAAGGGTTCTTGCATTGGTCCAAAACACTACCTTTACATTTGCAAAATGTCCAACACATTATTTTCAATATTCTACGGGGACATACCGTTTCTCTGAAGCACGTCTTGCAATTACATGGCTTAGGAAAATCTTCAGAGTCCTTTGGGTCATCTGTCACTTGTGGAATATACCGTCGTTTTGTATGTAATCGTAGTCAAACAGATTTTTACTCGGTTGCAGGGCATGAATCCATTTATAACATTGCGAATAGCTTCGTTTTATGTGAAGACGGATTGATATTGAAGTAGGTAGTGGCAAATCTTGAAAGTTTCGTAATTTCGTGTGATTAAACTGATGGAAACGCAATTTTTTCATTGTATTTAAGTTTGGGCCAAGTTCAGGAACCAAAAATTCTTCTGCAACAATTCTTTTTTTTAACCCGAGCCCCAATATGCTTCAGTACAGGAAGAGAAGGGCTGTCATTTGGTGCTCCATATTCCACAGGTTATCTTCGTGATCACTTGTCCCTTTCAAATCCTTTCATACTTTTTTCGTTCACTTTTGTGAGAAGTTTATTGGCATATAGCACTCCAAACTGTTCCTACAAACTCTTCATAAGTCTTCAGTTTTAAGATTTAGTCTTCCTTGTAAGTAAATGCCATAAAGTCTATAACTGTTGCTCTTTGAAGGAGATTTGGCGGTTTTTTTAATTTTTTTCTATTTCATGAACCAATTGTGTTTTGTCAGAAAGCCATTTTTTGTCAAAAACCAAGATGAAGAAATAAGTTCATAAGACAAAACTAAATCGAGAATAAGGTGCCGGAAAAGTCGAGACGCCCACGATTGGGGTGGGGATAGTTGCTTAGAGCAAAGGGTATTATGGTTACTCTTTGCTTAAACTTACGGGGGGTCACTTCGAAGACCCCTTTATCTGCGCCACACAACCTCTAAAAAATTTGATGTATACATTTCTGGTCTACAATTTTTCCCTCTTGACATTTTTTCTTAAAATGCTTCGTTTTAGGGTTATTAAGAAAAAATTCAAAAACGGTAGATTTTATTCCACTTAGGAGTGGTTTTGGGGTGACGAGTTTAACGCCTCGACGCTGGGGTTTCAGAGGGTGTTAAGACCTATAAAACAAACTAAAAGTTAGCACTGCACATGCGTTAATCCAAATTTTTGACACTGGGCATGCACAAAACAAAAAAAAATCATGGGCATGCACGGAATCCTTGGACCAAGCCCTTTAGAAGAAGTACGTGTGACGGACGGACGGACGGACGACAAAGTGTAGCCAATATCGATTTTTCACTTAGAGGAAAATACGCTAAAAACAACCGCATCCATTTACGAAGGTTAGACTTTTGCATTGAATTGTTCCTGTCAACTTTTTGGATGTTTAACCGTTCCATTTAATCATTTGTCGTTGAATAGTAAAAAAAAACCTTAAAGGAGTGGCACTTCCATAATATTGAATTGTGTTTATATTTTATGTGCGAACCCACCTCTCAGGGAGTGGAACTTTACAGCTTAATTTTAATTTTAAATAATGCACAACTAATAAACGAGTTCGGGATATCCATATTTTTAAAATCGTGATTATGTTTATCAGCGTGGCGGTATTATCCCTACGACCCTACTGTTTAAAAAAGAGTTAAGTAGATAGTAAGAGTGACCACTTAATTAGATCATTTATTTATATTATATATTTTTGACACTGGATTTGAAGTAAACAAGTTGTAAATCAGCATATGCATGATGACCGCGCTTTTTTGGTAATGCAGATCAGTATTTCATTAGCAGAGTTTAAATCGATCTCACGAGTAATCTAACCCAAAATAGACTAGAGCCTGCACATCTACACTATAACAGAAAGCTTTTAGTGAAAATTTAAAGTCTCTAGCAATTGCAATTGCTGAGATCTCAGCGGAACAGCCAGCCAGCCAGCCATAACGAATATAATAGTGTATTTTTTTTTCAAAAATGCGCTAAAAACATTCTAGTTTCAATTAATATAGGCACATATATACGTAAAGAAATATAGGTAACTATTTTAAAATTTTGATTTTTATTGTCATTTTCAATCAAGTGATCCAGCAGGAGAGAGCTCAGTTGCAATTAATCAGGTAAATAACTTTTATGCTGCTATATTAAAAAAAAATGGAAAAATCGTTTTCGCCTTAAGGCTAGTAACTTTAGTGCATTTTCCTTGAATTGATCGGTGCTTCTCCCGCTTATAAGAATAACGGACTATTTATTTATCTGCGCATGTACACACCTGATGCTTAAAATACGCGATATATGTGCCTTTACTACAAGAATCTGTGGTTAAAATTTCAACAAATATCTCTATAAGAAAGTTGATATTGCGCATGCGATGCGCACATATGATTTTTAGAATATGCAATATGCTTGTCCTTACTAGGACAAGTCTGTGGTTAATATTTCAAAGAAATATCGCCATAAATAGGAAAGTTGACATTGCGCATGCGCACTTCTGATTTGTACATAATGCGATATAATTGTCTTTACTGTTTGGTTAAAATTTCAAACAATATTTCTATACATAAGAAAGTTGACATTGTGCGTAATCGTCAAGATTTTTCTTGGTTGAGGTGCCAGAGTTATTAACTACCGAATGCGACAAAAAAAGGAACTAAGTATTATGAAAATTGTAGGAGTAGTTAAGGCCTCGGACGAACGAACGGAGTAACAGGCCACAATAGCGCCTTCCAACATGATCAGTTTGAAAATGCGCTAAAAAGTATTTACTCTTCAATAATATGTAATGAAAACTAATAACTAATGCTAGTAGTTGCCATTAAACAATATGCCCCCGTTGACTATGCCGAAGTACACCATTGACTGGAAGACGTACTTACGTCTGCAAAACCAACTTCCAAAAAATGTAGGCGGTCCAATCCATTGCCTATAGTATCAGCACGAATGGTAGGTTTGTAAGGAACGAAGACATCCGGCAGGTCCTGAGTACATATGCGTTCAAGAAGCTGGACCCAGGAACGTAAGAAAAAAACGTGTTTAGTCGCAGTGGCGACAAAAAAAGGAGCGGTAGCAAGACGGTGTCCCATCAGACAATGATGGTAGGTATCTTGAATGAGATTTCTCCAAATAAATGTATAGAAAATGACAGGCGTGTTCTCGGGACTTATGTCCATTGGGCTATTTTCTGCGGAGTGCAATTAAAAATAAGGTCTTCAAGCAACGTTATGAAAACGTAGACAACTTGCGCGATAGCGTTGAAGAAACTTGTTGGGATATTCCTCGTCAGAGAGCTATTCAAAGTGTACCAAAAAGAGCTCGGTTACGTTACGGCGTCTTCATTAAAATAATCTATAAAGTATCTTTACAGTTTCGCCAACGGGAGATTTAGTACACTAAACTTATTTTTAAACATGTAGCAGAAATTGTGTGGTTTTTTAAAGTAACTGCATGGATTGTCCCTCGGACTGTACATATTAAATGAAGTACAGTTGGTCTATGTTTATCTGTCACGTTGATAAAACTAAAGGTGGGTTCATAGCTCTCCGTTCATCCGTTGCGTTGATCCGTCAAACGGATAGTACATTTTGTTAAGGTTCATAGCAATCCGTCCACATTGTACATTTGCAACGTATAACCATAACCTAAATTTTATTTTGTACTGTACCCTCCGTGATTTTCAGTATGAAAAAATGGTACGAAAATAAGAACACGTTGCTATCTGAATATTACCGTGAAGAACGAATAGGCGAACACTGTTAACGTACCAAACACAACCTCACTCTTGTTAAAAACGGACCAACGGAAACGTAAATGTTCAACTTCAACCAACTTTTCCGTCGTAAACGGACGACGTACGATTTAAAAATTTGCTGTCTTCTGATTGGCTAACGGACAAACGGAAACGTATGAACGGAGAGCTATGAACTTACCTTAACACCTAATATGTACATGTTTATGGGATGTCTCGATTTATTATACTTTCCGGCCTGAAACAATCGATATCCTAAAAAAGCTGATTACATGCTTACTGACTTTTACCTAAAGAAATAGTCCGGCTTATACCTATGATTAAGGGTTGTTGCCCTTTAGTTCGATATTTATGCATATACGGTATACGGTTATCGTTGTTGCGTTTGTCCTGAATAAATCGCAAAGTAAAATTTTGTAGGAAATCTGCAGTTGTAAACTTTTCCGATACTTCTGTGATTACGAGTATAAAATAATGTCCGCAGTGCTAGGAGGAGCGCAATGTAAGAAAATAATGACATAAATCTTTTTCTTTGACATTTTTATTTGAAACCACTTCATTTTCTAACTTATACTTGTAAGCGAGTGGGTATTGATTACAGAAATAGCCAAGAAACTCGGCGCATACTATTCAAATTTATGCTATGGGAGCACTGCAATCAAAAGTGTACGTATAGTGTGAGGTGTTTAATTTTCAGCCGTTTTGCATTTAGATGTATTGGAATTACAATTTGCAAGTAAGAGTAAGCAAATATTATACGTTTTGGTAATTTCGTTACGTTACATTCGAGGTTAACTTAAATGGAAAATCTAAAGCATATAGCGAAGTTGTAAGGAGTATGGTCAATAAACCTGTAAAAAAATGTGGCAAACGAGCTCCTGGGTATAGCTATAGCATGTGCAAAACCAAATTTTGAGCCTGGTGTTACATTTGCTTTTATTACAAGTACCTATATATCAAATTTCATTTAAATTGGCTCCATAAATAAGAAAGTTGGCACTGCGCATGCGCAAAACCACATTTTGAAATTGATGTTCGATTTACTTCTATTTCAAACGCCTATGTATCAAATTTCATTTAAATACCTTCATAAATAAAAAAGTTAGCAATTCGGTTTATAATTGGTAGAGATGCGAAAAGGGCACTGTGAATGTTGAATCGATTACTCAATTTTTGGAATTGCGTTTGATATGGCTAAAGCTATGCGCATATTGATTTTCATGTAATTCGGTTCATAACTAACGGAGATGTCAAAAGGCGCTTCTTTATTTTGTACCATCTTACTCAATTGGATCATTGACTGATAACTTTCTCTCCTTTTCACAATTTAATGGATGTAGGTAGATTTCCACGACTAAAGTATACGTCTTTATGGCGTATTGGGGCTGAGTGGTAGCCAGACGGTTAATATTTTTGACCAATGTGAATCTTAACCCCTTGGGGGAAACTGGAAGGACTAAGAAATTGTAATGATCATGCTCATGTACTTGATGATGTATTCTATGTTAAACCCAATAAATAATTTATTATTATTTTTTTTTTTTGGTTTACATTGGCAATTCACGAACTCCGATCTACAAATTTGATAAAGAATTAACCTGAAAAATTTCATCGTATTCGGTCTATTCGTTTTCGAGATATCGTTCTAACGGACAGACCGACAGACAGCCCAAAATTATAAACTCGCTAGGAGCTCGTTAATAATGTATACCGAAGGCTGACAAATGCTAGGTACACACCTACAGCTAAAGTAAGTGACTTGAAAATGAGCATTTTAAGTGTGTACAGGAGCCGTAATGTTATAGCCCAGCTAGCAATTTAGGTGTCAGCAACCTGAGGCAAAAGAAATTCGACCAAAGTAGGTGGAAATTATGTAATGTTTATGTTGAATAGGTCAAAGTAAATAATGTTACCTATTAGGCATTGGTGACATATTGGTGAAATAAACTCTTATTAGGATACAACAAACTATGGTAGTGGTAAATGATCATCTAATAGGTGAGGTACGTTAAAAATACCAATTAAGGAGTGGCATATACCTAACTTTGTATCACCTAATAGGAGCAGTAGGTAGAAGGACCTTATTTGTGACAATTTGTAACCTAACTAAAGGGACGCTTGTTACCTAATTGGTAATAGATTCGTTCCATGACTTATTAAGTAACTTTGTTCACGTCATAAATATAACCTAATAGGAGATATAGGCGAAAGTCGACAAAATGACTAAATAGGAATAGAAGAAAATTTCATAGACACCTAATAAGAGAATACAGTTACTTACATTTCGACCAATAGGTTGAAATGACTTGAATATTTCACCATTGTTTTTTCGACCTATTGGTCGAAACGACAGATCACCTAATTAGTAGCATTTCACCAAAATAAATATATTTCACTCGAGTAAAATAATGGCGCGAAAGTGCCGGTCTGTTTCAACTATAATCTGTTCACCCAACAGATGCAGTTAAGCCACTCCCAATAAATTTGGGCCAATGTAATAACAGACCCGTTTCACAGTCACAAAATTATAAAAACCGGGAAATTTAAAAGCGCATGTCACATTGTACGACGAAGTTATGTTTTTAATATTGATCTTTGATCACACAGCAGTACATAGTTTCAAATTGTTTATTAAGTTCAGAAAGATTATTTTGTTCGTATAAATGAAATTAACGGCAAATTGCGGCAAGACAAATACAAAAAGCAGTGACAGGTTTGAGGTTAAGGATGTCAATTCAGATGCGGCAATTATAATTGGAAGCATGTGTTACAGGTTTTGAAAATTCGGCCAATTAAAAATGTTCATTTAAATTTGCCGGGAATTTTTTGAGAGGAGCTCTACTGCCTCTGTTGGGTGAAGAGATAATAGTAGGTATCAATGTCGACCTAAACAATAGGTAATAGGTTGTGAATCCCTGGTAGTAGGTTACAATCATAAGTTGTGTTGCTAACAGGTGTATTAATCTACCAAAAGAAGTTACATGTGCTCCTAATAGGTGTCGATTTAGAAAACGTAGGTGGAGTTTGGTGTTGGACTTACACTTAATAGGTTGGTTTAGTTAGTTAGGTCGAATTCCCAACATACTTAGTTGCGATTACACATATTAGGTATACTTAAAGAGACCACCAATAAGTATATAATACGGTATTTACATGAATTTGTTACAATTAGGTGTATAAAAATTGGTAATATTGTACACCAATTAGGTAACAGGTTACAGGTATCAAAAGTAGCTTGTTCTTCACCAACTTGAAACATGAGGTCGAAAATATAGGTGCAAATTAGGGTATTCTACTTATTAGATTAATATAACGAGAAGGCAGACATATTTATTGTCTAGCGTAGATGGCCGAAATATCATCATACATGTTTTTTAGCATTAATGAATAAATATGTGTTATACAATTAAAATATAATTATATTTAGGTATTATTAATGATTGTATGTTTGAATAAAATACTTAAACTGCCAAAAATGTACAACTATAAAAATGAAAAACGAATAATTATTTTTTTATTATTTTTATAATAGTTATTTCAGAGGAGCTTTGTGTTTTTTGAAGGCAGAAGATATATGTTTATCATAGAAAATGCATTCGCACGAAATATTTCTACATAGAAATCATGAAATTAAACATATTCAATATTTTACATATAATAGGTAATTTGTCTGACATGACGCCAGCTAGAAAGTTCATAACAGTATTCTTATTAACTGTAGGTAATATTCTTTAAAAAGAGAGGACAATAATGAAGTATGGTTATAAGTTCAAAACGACATGTAGAAAATAAGTAATCCGCCACGTCGATCCGACGTAGAAAATTACCTAATAAGGTGTCTAGACACCTAACACCTATTAGTTAAATCACACCTATTTAACTTATTTCACACATCGAATCGACGTGTCAAAAAACACCACTTAAGTCGATTCGACGTCGAATTTATGTTATACTGCACTTATTGAAATTGGTGTCGTTACTTATTTGAAGTCGAATCGACGTCGAATGACACCTCAATTGCTAGCTGGGAGGTATATAATGTGTAAATAAGAATAGGTAATTAAAGTCTAAGTTCAAATAATATATAATGTATAACACACACACACACACACCCTCACATGTTAATTACCTAATTGGAATGCACCTAGATTATTTAAATTTTCTGACACCATTCATTTCATTGTGTCCATCTGTCGAAAGTATTGGTTATAGCTATTGCAACGGGTGATCGCTTTAGAATTAGAAAACGAATTTTTTGAAGTTATATTTTGGTAAGGATAGGAAAATTTACACATGTACCGTTTCATAGTGAACTTGAACAAGATGTCTGGCAATAACGAGCCATATCAAGAAACATATTGTACAAACGAGCGCGGTTGGCGGCCTTATTCGTACTGGAGTCATTTATTTGCCCGCAATAAGATTAACTGGAAGGAACATTTTCGAGTCTGTGAATTGTTTTTGGAACCAAATCGCAAGTAGTTAACGGAGCGGTTGGTTGAAAGCAGTCTTATTAAAATTACGTTATGGAATTTATGCAATGTCTTATGCGATAAATAACATTTTACAGATTCCGCGTTTGTAACGTCTTAAAATGGATTAATTTATAACTGCAAAAGTACAGGTTATCACTCACAATTTATAAAATAACAAGAACGCATCGAAGTTGGAACTGACTGAAACGCAATTCTATTTTCTCATATCGAAAGTTATAGTTTTAATATTTCGTTTTCATGAATTTTAGCTTCGCTCAATAGGTTTTTCAAACCGTGCCGCTTCTTCGAGAATCCTACGTTGTCAAAAACCCGGTTGCACTTACTCGTACCCAAGCTTACTATCGGAAAGGCGGAACGCAAATAATACACATTAAAAGCAAAAGAAAGTTTATTGAATAATTGGTCAAAATGCCGAAAGTGTTCCTACAAATTTAGACAGAATGCATTGATAGCCAAAGAAATCCCATGTTCCCCTAGAACCCATCGGACAAAAAAACCGAGCCGATGGAAATTCCGAACCACTGTTCACAGACGATAAGTATAGAGGGAAATCTGGAGCAAGTGAGGTAAACGTGGAAAACGCTAAATACACATTTTACATCATACCTATCTACAATATGCAAAAATTAACAATCCGAGGAAGATACTCTTGAAATTGAATAATTTAAAACTGATGCTAATTTAATACAGCATTTGAGGAACTAAAGAATGGCCAGCTCAACTGGATTTCAAACCGACCCCACTTTCTCCTCATTTGTGAAAAATAACATTCCGAAGTCTCTCACATAAAGTACATCAAATACATTGTTTATTAGCCGGGCCTACTCTACTTCCGTAGGTATCTGAAGGTCCTGGATACGGTAACTTTAGACAAAAGTTGTATTTCGAGATGAATGCGGCTAAGTATCTTTATCACTTCGGCATCTACCACGGACGAAAAAGTTAATTACACCCAAAAAAAGGTATATTAGGACACTAATCAATCCAAATAAATAAAAAATCAAATGAAAATTAATAACCAGCTAATCTCAAAGAAATCAAAATAGGTATCAAATTCACATTGAAAGCAAATAAAACTAAATTCAAGAATCACTTACACCTGACCTACAAAGAGATTAAGTTAATCTAGAATAAGTCATTTCAATTAAAACTAAGTACATTACCTTTTTGTTATATCTAGAACAAACACGAAAATTGAATTATGGAATTAAAACAAATTCAACTACCCTGACCGAACACCGAAAGCAGGACCGAATGCAAAGCGACTTTGAAATTTTGAGAACAGACATCACATTGCAGATTTTTTGTAGCGTAGAGTCCGTTACAACCAGCGTTCTTGTTAATTTTTTGTGTTCAAGTTGTTTTTTTGGTGGTTTTGGTGAATGGAACACTTTTCAATTAAGTTTCATTAGCATTGGGTTTGAATTGCCCCTCTAACCAGCGAAACATTTGCGAACTCGAGAAATCACAATCAATCAAGGTGTTCTTTCATGTTTGAATACTCGGAATTGTGTCGCAGCTCGATAATTTACCTTTATTATGATATAGAACATAAAAGTGCAGTGTTTGCAGTTACTCTTTATATAAAATCCCACATTCTATATATCCGAATCCGCATATTTTGTTAGAAGAATCTTTATAAAATCCAAGCTACTGAAGAATAATTAGCTTCGATGGATTACTGTATCTCGTAGCATACTTCAGTAAAGAAAGGGGTAATAAATCCACATGGACACAGATGGCTAACTTTCTATCTAAAGTCTAACAGAAAGCATATTGCCCCACAAATTTGATAAGATGAAATACGCAGATGTCCTAAGTTTTTCGGTGTGGTAAAATATAAGGAAAAAACTTTAGCGTCCAACAAATTCTGACAGGGTTTAATTTTCCTTTTCATTTGTAACATAGTAGATTTCGCATTTATGGCGCGTGAAATGGTGGATGAAACTTTTGCTCCTCTTAATTGTGCGGTATAAATTACATCAACCGATAAAAACTCGTGAAACCCAAAACGTTTGCCAGCACATTTCATCTTATCCTAAATATCGATTCGCAACACTCATTTGGGGGATATGTACGAAAGCGTGTCACATGGACCGTCAAATGTTTCGCAACAGATTATTTCATTTTTTAGTAAACGTTATTATTCCCATTCTGTTGTTTATTTTTGAATATTTAAAATTTCAATCTACCCTTTGCGGATAGGATATCCGGTGTTTCGTTAGGGAATATAAACGCAAACATGTGTACCTACTGTGCGACGAATGAAAATTTAATAAGCAGCGTCATGCAACCTTTTCAAAATAATAAGATAACCAGATGTTGAAATAATTGCATTCCTTATCCGTTGGGCTCGTAAAACATGTACGCTTAGTAATCTCACAGACAGTTGTCTGTGGTAATCTTGCTTGAAAAGTTTTTGCATTTCACTAATTGGAATTGTATTGTAAATAAGTAGATCCAATTGAATCTTATAAGCCCGTTCCCCTTGTGATTTAACCCTTGTGCATGCAAAAAGCAACAGCAATTAAATCGAATTTAGTTTTTCGATCTTGTGGGGCATTGAGTTTCAAATGCGTGCGAAAGCTTGAGGCGTCGAGAAGTCGTAGAAAATGAGGAGATTAGCTAGAATTACGAGCCGATTTTGAAAGGGTTGTTTGAAGAGAGCCATCAGGCAATGGAGATTAAACCGCGAGGAATACCCCTTGAACCTTGAGAAAAGTCGGAAGAAGCTTCTGTCAATGAACGCTAAGATGTAGCCAAGTACCCGCTTTGTAGTTTCCAATTAAGAACTATTACGTAAAATAATAACACTACCTATTTATAATAAGTAAAATACCAATCCTCGTCAATTTTGTAAATTTATTTCGATCAATCAATGTCTATTTGTGTTTACATTTTTATAATTTTAATTTAGATTGTTGGCATATAGAATATAATAATTCTTGCTTCATTGTTGATTTTTGTTGTTTATATACATATATTTTATTGTTTCTATATTTAATCTAGTTTTGCATGCTTATAAGACCATTAATGTTGTTATATAGATATATTTTATTGTTACTATATTTAATTTTTTGCATGTTTATAAATGTTTATAAGATGTTATAGTTGAAAGTATGTCCAGGAAATATGGCAAGGGGCAAGGGATTAACAATTAAAACCGTCGATTATGGCAAATCACCCTAATCACAACATTAACAGAGGCCCCACGCAAACTACCACTACTAGCGTTGCAATGCGGGAAGAGAAGCTACCGATGTGCTGTGCTAACGAAGTAAAGGTGTTTATTATCCCAATGCAACAGCCGGAGCCAAATATTCATTACAGGAGCTACACAGTACTGAAAGTCGTGTACATAGTTGATGGGTTAAAGAACAAAATTGTCGAACGGTTGTTCTCATTTGAAGATTGGGTCTTCGGGTTACAAAGTGTCCCTCGTTTACTAGTGAGTGATCTAATTTTGCATGTAGTTAATTGAAAATGTTGCAAATAACAAAAAAGTAACGATTTAAGTCGATATTATAATTAAATGATCACAAAAAAGTCGATATCTCGATCATGGTTTTCAAGTCTGCAAATTCGATTCCAAAAATTCCGTGGCTGCGTGTGGTGGCAAAATGCTTTTTAAGTAGAGTTCCATTACAATCAATAAGCATTATTGCAAGTATCGTAATATCGACTTAAATTGTTGTTTTTGTTATTTTCAATTAACTACATGAGAATTTAGATCACTCACTAGTACACTTTGTAACCCGAAGGCCCAATCTTCAAATGAGTATAACTTTTGTTTGAAAGGTGACTTTAAAAAACTGTTCGAAAATTTTGTTCCTTAACTCATCAAGTATGTACACAACAAATTTTGTGGAATTCTTTCCATTTGCGTTGCCCGGCCAAGAATTGTAGGGAACTTCTTTTTTCGAATTTTCAAAAACGAATCCCAGATTCGTCATTTTCATGTCAAAAACCTCCAGATACCAAATCGAAATCAGAATTTATTTCGCACCCCCGAGTAGGGGTGCGCCCTTTCGGGGTAGGAATTTTGAAATTTTTTTTCAAAATTTCAACCCATCTTTGTAACTCTTATGGTTGCTGAGAATAAAATTAAAGAAGAAATCCAAATTTCACCACAGCTTTGGGGGTGGCTTCCAAGCGAAACACGTTGGATCCTCGGTTTATTTGGAAAAAGTGCTTGTTCTGATACCCTCTACCGCCCATTTTTTTTGCATGCAGTCATGTAACACCCTGTATAAGGTATAAGGTAGTGCATGGCATCCCCGCTAATTTTGGTCGGCGGAAGGAAGAAATATGGATTCCCTTAACTGCGGTTTCGCTGATTACGAGAGGCCTAAGATCCGGTAAGAGTGGGTGGGCTGGTATAAGCTTTAACAAGTGCCGGTAGAGCAGGTGGAAACCACGTAGAGGGCGTGTATAGACTAGGTAAAGAGCGGGTAGAGATCGGTTAGAGGGCGTGTGGAGAGCAGCTAGAGAGTAGGTATAGGGTAGGTAGAGCGCGAGGAGATAGCGGGGAGACAGTATATGGCCCTCATTCACAAAGGATAATCTAAGGCTTAGAAACTATTACGTTAAATACGAACAATAGTGGAAATTAACCCACAAAGGCGTGATGTTAAATAAAGCTGAATAATGGGAAAGGAATTTTGTTGCGAATGCAGCGTTGATTGGGCGCAAATAATATTTCTTATATGGCAATTGAGGTTATTGCCGCCGCCCGACACTGGTATCATCCAAATGAGTTAAAATAAGTGGTTAACAATTACGGGTACCATAACGAACCGTGTGGTAGCTTAACAACCCACGTTTTGCATACCTTTGATTCGTCACTTTTACCGACAATCTGCGGAAAGCTTTGGCAAATGAAAAACGTTCGCCGTAGCACAGATATATTCTTTGGCCGTAGCCAGACAAACTGGTCCCTACACGCTACGCGAACTACCCCATATGACGAACGTCTGAGACCAGCTTTAGACGACTTAATAAACTAAATAATCTTGGATAATTCATCCCTCTAAAGATTGAAGTTGGAAAATTTATTCTAAAGGAAAATAGAATTTTTAGATCTAGTTTAACCGTTCGAATGAGCATTTCAGTATATTATCTCTTCATGTGCATTTCAAAACCAAACCGCTGTAAAATTAGATTTTCCTATTCCATAACTGCATATACGCAGGTAGGTACCTATACAATCTAAAGGGAAATATAAATTACTTACATGCTGAAAACGTGCTTCTTGTGTATGTTTAGATATTACCCGCCTTCGCAATTTGTTATGCTTTCTGTAGACTTGGATAGAATGTACTAAGTGAATTACGCCCTTTGTGTGCAGTTACAGTTGGTTAGTGCGATAAATTGTGCATTCATGTCCTATCAGCAAATACTACCATGTATCCCTAAACTGTAATCTCGTAAAATTCCCGCTCCGATTTCAGTATACATGAAACATTTTCCAGTCAAAATGGGGCATCGATTTTATTTTGTGGGAGTCATTCTAAGTAAACATTGTCCTTAGGTAAATCAAAGCCGCGAAATTATGTGAAGTGTATCCTTTTTTATGTAAAGCACCTATCTTTAGGAAGCGTTTCAAAGTAGATCGTAATATTCCATGGCGCCCTAACAATAAGAAGTAAGAAAAGCGGCTTTGAAAGGACTGAATAATAATAAACTTAAAAAGATCGTTGTGATCTTCGTTCGCCCAGCATCAAAATTAATGATTGCCTTAATTTAATAAACGATCTTCAGGATGACTTATGAAAGGCTTCCTTTTAATACATTTGACTACTTAGATCACGACTAATTTTTCAAGATCTATAAGATGCTGTATGTGTAAACAAATATGATAGTGAACACTCAATGGGAAATTAACATACGCATTACAACAGAGAGAGAATGGAAATTGGAAGGATGTGAGGATCTGAAGACATTAATTGATTTGAAAATACCAATGAACCACATATTTTAATCTCGTGCGCTTTTCAAAAGCAAATCTGTCATCAACAAACAACTTGGATTCTTCCCTTCCTTCGGAAATGTTTGGAATACCTCCGTTTCTTGGGATTTTTTGTACGCATTTAAAGCGCTTCTTATGGGCCCTTTAAACAAAACTTACAAAAAATATAAATATTTGATGCACCCAGAGATGCACCACAAGATTAGTAGACCACACACCGGACGATTGCCAAATAAGGGCGACATTTTTCAAAAATTGTTAATTTCAGCTTGACTTTTGTATGCAATTAAACTGTAAACCATTTGAAGATAATCGTAGTATTTAATGTACTGCAAGTAGTACAAACCACGCAAGACGCAATGACAGGTGCTATCTTTCTAAAAAAATACTGAAACAATTTCCAAATAATTTTCACGTGCCCCCAGTATTTTGAGTATCAAGATTTGGAGATCTCGTTGGCCCCGTGAAAAAGACATCGAAACGGAGGCACATACAGAGAGAGCTCACGAGGGATTGACCACTTCGTAATTTTGGTGTACAGCCAACAATAATTTTTTGTAATTTTAGTAATTCATTGGTAATTTTAGTAATTTCGGTAATTTTCTGGTAATTTTAGTAATTATTTGGTAATTTCAGTAATATTTTGGTAATTTTTTTCTATTTCCTGTTAATATCGAGGAGGCACAGAGTAACAAAGACAAAAAGAAGAGACACAGAGAAAAGTAAATCCAAAAATTTCCTCCCAGAAACAAGTTTTATTTGCCTTCATGCTTCACGGTGACCTGGAGGACCAATTGGCAAAGCGATGAAGATTTTTTTAGTGAAAAGTCCGCGGACCATGCAGATATGGTCTAATGAGAATTATACCTGCTCAGAAGCGGGTCTGTCACGTTTCTCGACGGAATCCAGTTTTCCGTGAAAAGTTGAGGTGAAATTCACATGGTCAAAATTTTATCTTAAAACATGCATCGATGACGTCATCAGTGAAGCGTTTTTTTTGTCGATTTTGAGATAAATACGCGTCAGGAGCCTTTTGCCGCGGCGAGAAAGGGTCTTTTCCTTAAAATGAACATGTTCCGCCAATTTAATAAAAAATGCGTCAAACTGGCGGGCGAGTCCATGTTGAGAAAAACGAAGGTGAGTCCGTGGCCGCGGCGCTATTTATGAAAATTTGCGAAGCCACGAGGAACGAGCGCCACAACTATCGAAGTTGGTTTTTTTGGAGCGCCGATGTAAGCTTTACGGTCGCCGCGCCGTTTTTTATCGTCGGTCGGCTCATCGTCAAGATTTTACTCCAATTTCCCCCTTAAAATGTATAGTAACTGATGCCAAATCGTTAATAAAAATGCACTGACAGTATCTAAAATTACAGTAAAAAAAACGAATTTAACAACTAGAAGCTTAAATTTGGGGTTCCCCATGCTTCTAAGTCTTGAGACAACTTTCTATATAGTTGGTAGCAGTAGCCTGTATGTAATAGTTCTCGCCAGCAATTCTGAAGCGTTCTCCGGCTCCGTTCACAAAACACAGAGTTCATACCGATATAAATCAACCGCTCGCCTCGAATTCTGGAGCGTTTAACAATTTCGGGCACAAAACACAGAATTCTTACCAATGCCGAGCGAGCTGAAGGCGAGATCGGCATAAATCAGCAGTTCGCCCAAAATTGTGGAGCCTTTTGTACGGTTTCGGTCACAAAATCCAGAGTTCATACTCTCGACTCGCTCGGAATATACCTACCGTCGCGTCCGTCCCAAATTCTGGAGCATATTGTAGGGTTTCGATCACAAAACACAGAGTTCATTCAAATGCCGAGCGAACCGAAGGCAAGATTGTCATAAATCAACCGTTCGCCCGAAATTTTGGACCGTGTTGGAGGGTTTCGGTCACACAACAGACTTCATACCAATGCCGAGTTAACTCAAGGCGGGATCGGAATAAGTTAACCTCTCGCCCGAAATTCTAGAGCCTGCTGTACAGTTTAGGTCAAAATACAGAGGTCATACCAATACCGAGCGAGTCGAAGGCGAGATCGGCAGAAACCAACCGCTTGTTCGAATTTCGGGGCCGGTGTAGGGCTCCCGTTACAATATTCGAAGTGTATAGGCGGGTTCGGCATAGTTCGGGCATTCCCGTAGACTCGTCCCTCTACGTCAAGGGTCGCAAACGACGTTTACCAACCGCCAAACATACACTACACATTTTCAATCATACATCGAACTTAAAAAAAACGGCGATCTTTGCGAGAACGTAGAACCATGTAAAATAGTGATTAATTACGAATATATTCCACCCGAAATACTTGCTAAAACGTGTTGTCTGTATATAATTTACGGTGAGTATCGCTGACATCACTTAACTAAACAGGTTCATTCTCCCGTCCAAAACTGAGTCAGTTTTAATATCTCGCTTCTGACTTCCGCCATTGTTCGTATATTTTTTAAATCGTGCGGACTACCTTTTATTTAATAATCAACACACGTTTATTATTATTGCCAATGAAAGGTTCTGTTTGCCAACCGAAACTCTTCTTTAAATGAAAGTTGCTGCTGGCTACACATGCAATTTCTCCCTGCTACGGCTCATCGATTTAACCTAAACCCAAAAGCTACCCTGGAGCATTGATACGATTTTTTTGTAATCCCACACATACCCTTACTTTCTTGACACACACACTTGCCCGTGACTAAATTACCTTTTTTCACTGCGCTCGCAACATTCGCCCGATCTAAAGCATACTTAATTTTCTCTTATCGGACTGTCAACATACCGTACCAACCGAAATACTTTGCTGCTACCCGCACAATAATCAGCGCTCCCCCCTCTCTCTCTCTCTTAATTTCTACTTTTCGAAATTTTACACACACACACACACACACACCTTCAAGAAGGCTGCTAATGGTTTTACGCATTCGTTCAAAAACTTCCCTGTAAAAGGACATTGGTAAAGACCAATACCATGTTTAGAAAAGCAATTGCCAAAAGCATCGGCCGTTAAAAGCCTTGAGTAATCCATACTCACCTGCTCTGTCGCGAAACGTATCCAACTGATCAGAAACTGACGCCTATAACACACTAATTCTGCCTAATCTCTCATCAGACTGGCGCGAACTATTTTCTCACACAATTAACCGACCACTGCCGTATCCGAACAAACGACTTAAAACACAATAGAGCCACTTGTGAAATCATTGACACAAAAAACAATAAATAACACGCGCTCTATAGAAATTTAACTCTAAACCCTTAATTTGAGGAAACCACCCTGAAAACCGTTCCAACTGCCAAAATCTAATAATAATCCGGCCTACACCCATGGATCTTAATTGCTCTAACAAACTGTAGCTGGCCGCCATTACAGGTGAAGATTGAATGAAATATACACCAAGGGTTGAAAATAAAAAAATTGCAACACTTAATTTGACATTGATTTGTTGCCTAAAAAAATCAAAAAATAATTCTTTTATCACCCGGTAATAGGTTCGGCCTGCTAGTTGACGGCGCCCCATTGCAAGTGCTCCATCTGCTATCATTATATCTCAACTGACTCTTTTATAACTCTTTTAAAAGTTTTTGTGACGTGGAAATAACGAGAATAAATAAAGCAATTAATGTAATAGTAGGCTTTATACACTTGAATGTCAGTATCTAACATCTAAAGGAGTATAGGAAATCGTTAGAGGTTGTAAACAATTAACTATTCCGGTCCGATATTTACAATTACAATACGTTCCTTCCTCTGAATCTCTTTGGAAGTAAGGGATGTGGAAAGCCACTATATTTAACCAAAGAAGAGGAGCGTTTACGAATATCAATCACAAGCCGAATGCCGCCGCGTCAAGGAAACCTAACTCACAAAATGCCCTAATTCCATTTGAGTAAAAGACATTTTTAGATGTCACAATGATTCCCAACTGTCGTGCGCTTTTAAGTACAGGAAAGGAAGTTTCTGTCTTTTCTGCAAAATTTTGAAAGTCATAGCGGCAATGAAATACTACATAAGCTAAATGAAAAATTCTCCCCGAAAGTTTTTAATTAAAATGTTTCCGAAAAAAATGGATATGAAGTTAACTGTAATTGGTTTAATATGTGGGTATCCGTAGATGCCTGAAATTCATTTTTAATAAAAGTTCCCCTAAAATATAATCCGTCAATTCTAACACAGACTTTAACTGAAGGTCGCCATTGATTTTTAGAGCTCTTCCTTGAAGGAAAATTGTGCTTATGCACTATTTCTTCTTCCGGAGAAACATGCATTCTTGATGGAAAAGTTTCATGAACCACGAGAATATTGTAGGATACATTAATCAAGACGCTGAGCGCTTACTGTACTTTCTTAGGTTACATTACGAAACGCTAGTACCACAAAATGAGATAGGTAAATGCACATGGTTCGGTACTGTTATTATAAGGACTGAAGATGCTCCTGTCTAGAAACAATAATGGATAAATATAAATGAGATGAAGATTTATTCATCCCTTGATCTTAGTGTTATTTAACAGACTTTGAGCCACTACTGAGTATGTCATTCAAATTACCTGTGTTATTTTTTTGCCTTTATCTATAAAGTGTGCATACAGACTCGTTTTAACTACCGTTTTAATTAAAATGTGTCATCGGAATAACGAAACCTTCCAATAAATGTATGGGAAATTCAAAAAGGACACAAAAAATTTAAATTTCATTATAAACGTCGACCGTTGTATGATAAATTACAGTCTCCGGATACGAAGCCGTAGCGCTGTTTTGTTGGTTAGATATGCTTAAACGCATTTAAAAGTATTAGGTACTTTTTTGCTAAATTCCATTAAAAGTTCGACAGCTCCTTCCAATTTGTGCCTTGTGCTTTTTGTCCTTAAAAGCAAGTTTTAATTTAAAAGTTTGTTATGTGGATGTAAGTATACGGTTTATGTTTTACTTAATTCGTAACTTTCGTTAAACATGTTATACTTCATAATGTTACTACCGTTACGTACTAAAAGTATCAATTAATGTGTTTTTTTCAAATAAGCGGAGGTTCCAAAACGTTCTGTCTAAGAACTTCATGTTCTACAAATTTTGGTTCGTTTTCTCTTTTCTTCTCAAGAACCATAACCCGTTGCCGAATGAAATGAACAGTTTAGAGTGTCAAATTAAATAGCCGGTTAATCAACAAAGTGATAACCAGGATTTGAGTTGAATTTGAATTATAGATACAAATTGTGAAATCATAAATCAACAGTACGTGAAGTCAAGTGAAGTAGGGGGCTGGGCTTCACGAACTCGGTTTGCATGCATCATCAGCTGTTATTCTGAAATCCTACCCAGTGAGGCATTTAGTATCAACGTGGAAATCATTCAAAGGTAATAAGGTACAGAGTTTTATATTTACTATTTTCGTTTTGTGCGAACTATCGGTGATTTAGACTAAATCGCGTAAAACGTCGTCGTAGGTAGTAATAAACGGTTTATTTAGTAATTCGGAATTACTTATCATAATGTTTACTAAGATAAATTGAATTGTTTGGCCAGTAGGTATATTTTATTTAGCTAGGAAGTAGGTTTTTGCCTTTTTAGGCCGATTGCAAGAATTTGTTTAATTTCATAGATTTTACCATAATAAATCGATCGAGTTTCAGATAATCTCTTGCAATTTTCATTTCCAGCTCCTTACAAGTGGAGAAAAAAAGGTTAGCAAGATAACATTGAAGTTGCGTAATGCCTCCAAACATACTCGAGTGTTCAAATTCCTAAGAATTCTATCAATAAGTTTGAATTGGATTATTTTTATTTTATTAGGAATTTTTAATTATTAATGAGGTTATCAGTGAAGGAAAATCTATTACATTCTTTATTGTTTTTAGCCCCTTTTTCTTTGAGGTAGCTTGGGAAGTAAAGTACGGAAAGTAGGCCCAAACGCAATAAAAACGAAGAGAAAATAAAGACAATAAAAGTCAAAGCGATTTGGGTTTTGTTTCTGCATGATTTTTTGCTGTCGCTGCTTTGAAATATGCTTCAACTATTAATAGAATTTAACGTAGGTAGCTTTATGTTAAAATCTGCTGGATTGGTCTTCAGTACGATAACTCTGTTTCTTCTATTTACATTACCAATTTTACCCATTCTTGCTCAGGAGAGCCAGGATTGAGAAGCCCGCCTCCGGCATTCCAATACTCAGAGATATCGGAGGAATAAAACACTTTGATTTCTCCTTTACTTTATCTGATGTTGACGGGTTTGTTGTTGAACGCGTACACTTTATTAAAATATGATTGTAGTTTTTTACTTTTTGTAACCTAACGACCACAAGAGTTTCAGTGTTCAGTTCTGATAGTAAAATATTCTATTATTTTACTATTCTAATAATTTGTATGCTGCCAGTACTGCATTAGGAGGACTACATTAACTAAAAGTCAGAGTGCTAGCAAAAAATCAACAGTAGACATTAACAAATTTCGGTATGTAGAAAATGCGATATCATTATCTAAACGAAAAACGTTGGCGTAACTGAAAACGGGGAAAACCGCCGCGGCATTTCGTGAAAGTTTCATTATTGTATCACCGAATCAGGCGAGGAAGTGGAGATGACGTGAAGGCAACATAAATTCGACCCTACAATGTTGCAAGCATACCTATACATATTTATGGAACGATGTTAACATTTTTGTTATTTAATGAACAAAGTAGTTAACTGCGTATATTTATGTAAAGAAAAAACAGATTTTATGCTACTGGGTTGTGGCTAAAGGCAATAAATCCTATACTTTGTATCAGTGGAGATTAAAGGTTTTTAAAACATGCAAGCTAGCAAGCAAGCATTTGTTATACTTATTAATCAAATCACAAGAAATACTCCTTTTGTCGGGAACTAGTGTCATCCTAACCATTGTCACTGTCGACAAATTATTATTACTCAGATCATTTTGCAAGATTTGACTTTGTATAATTTTACGCAATTCGTCAAATTAGTTTTCCATAGAAACGCACCATTGTTATTATTATCGAATTCAAATATTATGTTACCGTCAAACATCTAATGACACATCCTTTTAAATAAAACACTATAATATATAATATAATATAATATAATATAATATAAGATAATATAATATAATATAATATAATATAATATAATATAATATAATATAATATAATATAATATAATATAATATAATATAATATAATATAATATAATACTTACTTAACTTAACATCTTTCACAGCGGTAGTTCGTGGGAGTATGATCTTCTTCACTTCGTGAATTGTCGTCTCACAAGTGGATGGTGTATCCCGCAAGCACAAAATACTCACCCCAGGATTCACCCAAATATTCAAAATTATGATTTACGTCACTGACAACTCAGTAAGTTCACTGTACAATTGAAATTTTCCAATTAACGAAACCCCCAATCAAGAATGATCGATTAGCAAACTAATTACTGAATATTAAAACAACTTTCAATAAATAAATTGATATTCCCGGCCAGGGTCAAGTACAAATAAAACATACTCGTATAAGGCAACCCTTTCTTTGAATAAAGTTAGCAATTTACGCCAAGAAGTGAGCTCAGTTCTCGCATCTAAACCGCGGGGCTCGGTATATTTAATTAGTTGATTATTGCCTGAAGAGCCTCGCTCTACTCGTAGTCTGCTTCTGTGCCAGGTACGGTACTGAATTGGCTAACTCCTTTAAGAAGGAAGTAGTGGTCTCCAACAACATTCACATCACTTAAATGTACCTAATCGCATAACAACTAAGACGCTAAAGAGTATACGGAGTTATTCTTTATGAGGATCGGTCCTTGACATTAAATCCCTTTCATGACCCGATGCCCTATTTTTCAGCAAAATGGCCGAATTTAGCCCAAGGTTACAAAACTTGTACGTCAAATAAAAATTAGTAGGTAACGTAAAGCGTATCCGGAACTTAAATAAGAGGGTAGATGAAGCCACAATTGTCAATGGGAGAGTCCTCGGCAACGAGGTGTGTTTAGGAGTATCCGTCTGCATTTTTACGGTAGACGAATTCCTCAATTTTGTCGTTTTAGTCTTTGAGCCCGTTGACATTCCACATGCCGACGCATAGTGATATCGGATGTGACCGACGATTATCCATGTGAGGAAGATTCTCAATGGATGGTTCTCACTACCTTCATAGCGAGTATGAAGTCAGTGTCTTCGTTGCAGCTAGGAGTTGACAGTGTAGTAACTGTCTTGGCCATTTGTGCGTACCGGGTATTTTCTGCTACTTTGGTGAATTTTGAGGGACTTCTGGGAGTGGTGCTGTTTCTGTGAGTATTTGAAATCCTCCCGGAGGGTCATGCCCAAGTCATTCATAATAGTACACACAGTACGATCGAATCATGCACAAAAACCTTTAACCAACAAGTGCAATTGTGCGAAATAAAAACTTGACTGACTCACCTGACTGACTGTCTATACTCACTTCTACATATGGACCGACTACACAACGAGATTAATGATAAAGAAGCGGTACGAATAAAACTAATGTGACACTTATGAGAAATAGCTGCGTTAAAAATTCGTTCAAAATATTTGAAAAATAACAATATGTTGGGATGCGGTTGTGCACAGACAGAAACATTTTCGGCATTCTTTTTTCCTTTCGCCCACTCTACGTGTTGAAACCTATTAAATAGAAAAACACTTTATCCTTCTACGTGTTCCGGGTGCGGAGATCTCAGACCCTCAGGCGGACAGACGGATTTCACTTAAGCATAAGTTGTTTTTTCCATGAAAATTACGCTAAAAGTAAAATATTCGTTACTTTACAAATCTATTTCGGAACACGACAAGTGACTATGTGCATTTTCCATATAGAGTCAGGAAGAAGGTTATTACTTAAAAACAATTTTCACAAATTTTCCTTTTGGTTTAGAGACGACGAATAAATTAATGAAATGAAAAACTTGATTTGATTCTAAGAATAATCTTAAATTCAGCTGGATTACATCTGTTTTTAAGGATCAGCACTAGGATCAACAGGTGCCTATTAGAAAATACTCGTCTTTCAATCGAATGCCAGGCCAGGTATGCACGCATTTCACTTGTTTAATTGTGGCGTTTCGTTGAGTATAGGTGAAATCGAATTTTGCATGCATATATGAAACATACCACATTTAAAAAGCTACCTAGAAAAGATAACTAAGTTTTGAAAACCACTTGCGTTATTATCCGCCTTTCGTAACACACATGTGACTTCTATAGAATCCATGATAGTAAAACTCCAGGAGCGCTCGCAGAGTGTTCAGTTTCAATACAGAGTCTTAGAAGATGAAACGTCTTAATTTGACTCAATAATGCACTACTAAACTAGAAACGATGGAGCACACAAGATTATAAGTTGAGTATTACAGGCGACCCTTTTTGGGTCAGAACTAATTACATCCATCTCTATTTGTTCAAAGCTTGTAAGCGACATGTGTAATTTATTAAATTAATATCGTTACGCTTAGCTTCGCTTCTACGGCGGTCCGCACATTGGCGCTTTGAAGTTAGAATACCCGAACATGTGTTGAGATCATTTATTTAATAAATAAACTGATAAAAGCTTTGTCATAATTGAAACAAAACACAGTCGCGCCACTAATGCAATTCCAGAGGAAGTGGCTTTACAAGTAGCAACTGATGAAGTAACTTTTTCATTAGTGGGCACCGTTATCGTTAAGAAAGAAAAACACTATTTTAGGTAATACATTGATGCCAACATGACAGTTTGTCTTGTTAGTTCACTTACAAAAAAAAACCACCTTGACAACGTTTTTATGTATTAGGTGTAGTATATTCTCGCTCATGATACATTTCCAGGAGTGATATCTTATTGTTGCAGTCCTTCCCTATTTATGCACGTTATTGTAAAGCAATAAAGGAGGGGAACGTAATGACGATGAAGGTTCCATGAATTACACGTTTATTCTCAGGAATCAGTATTCTAGGCAAGATTTGGAAACATTCCCTAAGGGAATAGAGGTGGCCTATGACCTACTTAAAGCCGTCTTTATCGCCACGCATTTATCGGCGTTTTCTATAAATGGCCTAATTTGTTCTCTTACACAATTCCTAGCTATTTTTATAACTACACTTTGAAATAGAAAAGATTACGTCTTCTTATAGATAATCTTATATTTTTATAAGCGAGTTGTGGTGGCGTACTACAAATGACAGACACCAGACCGAAAAGGAATCGTGTGGTTGAGATTTTTTTATTAATCCTAAGATTGAGGACTTGAGATCAATTTCCGAAAAGTTAAGATGTTTTATATCTAGCAGTAATAAAAACGTATCCGTGGTGTCCTTTTTATAATACCATGTAATAGTACCACACAACACATGCCACTATTTGGATTGTTCAGAACCGCCCCCTTCACCAGTCGCACTCCAGCAAACACAGTAGGAGATCTGACACCTAAATGTCGTCAGGCCGGCGACTTGGTGCTGTATCTAGTAAATAAATTATTAACCACTTTATCGGCGTACTACTAAAATTTTGATAAACAATGCGATTCCATCAAAACATCCTAGTAGTGTAGGCCGGTTCTGGACCAGTTTAGGGCCACTAGCCACCTGGCGATGACCATGGAAAGTAGGCAAAAGTGGTCAACTTTTTTTGGTCTCATTTTTCATTTCCAAGATCACTCGTCTTCTGGTGGTGATCTTAGAAATTAAGTAAATGTCGCTTTCGTCCTCCCTATCGTTTAGATGTCAATTATTTCTGTTATCAAAGGTTTCCCCGGATCTGTGTGAAATTTAAAGAAACTAAAAGATCTAAAAAATTCAAGGATTAAAAGGATTTGGACTAACCGAACAATCGGAAGAATTAATTATTTAAACTGAAAAATTAATAGACGCGCAGTAAAATCCGAACAAAAAAATTCGAGGTAGGAAACCGAGAGATCGGAAGATTCTGGGGAAGTAGAAAAATGTGAGAATTTTGGAGGATGATATGAAAGTATTTGAAATTTGGACTAAAGGAATCGGAAAAATTGGAAAACACTGAAGAATCCAAAGAAAATAAACCGATACAACGGAAGATCAAATGATCTTTAGTATTACCATAATTCTTTTAACGACCATTTATTTTAACCATGTAAATTCGATCCATATAGGCTATATCTAAAGAATATAAAATTTTGAATGATATACCGATTTTAAGCCGTATTTCAGTGTCGTATGGACAGAAGTGTGGCCATTGAATCAATTAAAATTATGTTCGAAATAATGCTCTTAGTCTTTTTACCAACGATCTTGGAGTATGAATAACGACTTTGACAAGTTTTGATCATGATACATATGATCAATTCAAATGCATCGAATTCCTGTCTTGGGGATTGAGATAATGCTCTTAGTCCGTGTGGTGCAGTTCAGTTGGTACTGGACTGTGGTGCTACGGGTCTCTGGCTCGAATCCGGGTTTAGGCATGGATATTTGTAAATGTATAGTCATATAGTGGGTTGGGTTGGTAGCCTTGGCTGAATCCCCGTTCGCTCAAAAATAAAGGCAAATAAATAAATAAAATAAATTGGGTATTTTATCTTTGCTTTTAGTCTTGTTCCCAACGATTTTGACAAGTTTCGATCCTACAACTTTTGTTCCTATTGAGTCAGCTTCCCGAATATCAATAGTGTCCTAATTACTAATGTCCACACGGGCACGGACGGGCAAACGGACAAAAATTAAAAGCTATAAAAATGATCTTAGGAACTTTAATAAGTAAAAATTGAAAATGTTGAGAATGAATCTGTAATTTGAATGCAGCCGCGATCCCACTGTTAATTGCACCCCGGGGTTGGTATGCTCATTCGGATGCGATAATCGCCCACACCTTCTGTAACGTGGGGCGCTTTGACAAAAAGGTTTTTTCTTTTTATATACATATGAATAATTAAATTTGAGGGTATTATACTGCTCGTATTTAAGCTTGAAAAATGAAAGTTAAGTACCTACTGGACCGTTTGAGATATTTATTTTAATAGGATTTATATACATATGAATAATTAAATTTGAGGGTATTATACTGCTCGTATTTAAGCTTGAAAAATGAAAGTTAAGTACCTACTGGACCGTTTGAGATATTTATTTTAATAGGATTTATATAGAAATACATGAACCCGAGACAAGGGCAAGTTTTTTATTTATACGTGAGTGAGTTGCACAATCGTGCTTACACAGCAGTTTTACGTATTTTGATGCATTGGGAGACAGTCGCAGTTGAGTCTTCCAAGTCAGTTCGGCATGTGACAATGGGGTCATCCCGCCTTCATTTTTTTCTGATCCACAAAGTACATTAAAAATAAAAAGACCCGTGTGTCCTCAATTTTTATTTCCGAGTAAAATAAACCCAAAATAAATTATTGAAAAGCTGTGTTTTTAGTCCGAATTTGAAACGCTTCAGACTAAATACGTCACAAACCTACAACCAATCACGTAGAAGTGAGCTGGCAACCTTACGCGAGGGTCTGACGTTTGTCACATTTGACGTTTTGAGAGGGATGTTTAACTGCATCACAGCCGTCTATAATTACAAGCCATGCTGAGAAGTTTGGCAACGTTGTTCGAAAGTCAATCGGTGGGCCGATGTAAGTTTTAATGGCGTCTTGTTGCTCTTGAAAAATGGCATTTTCCTCTCTCCTGTGTTTCGCCTTGGCGGTTTTAATATAGAAGAAAGATACTTAGGCAGCTTACAATTGTGCATATATATTATTTATTTACAAAAATGGATAATAACATTTTTATTTGACTTTAAAATTCGGAACGCTGTAAATTGGTAACTGCATCATAATGTGTTTTCCATCGAGATCTCCGAAATTGGTGAACTTCTGTCGAAAGAGGTCGAGGTGAAGCACACGCTTGAGCACTTAATTTCGGTAAAAGGACAGTAAATCGCTGCGCATCAGCGAGGTTATATCAACGACCAGGTGTGATTCGGAATGGCAGACTTTAAGCCAGTCGCTACTCCAGTGGGTCTAGGTGCGAAGCTTTTAAAGAGGGGAGCCCCGTAGACTTCAAATTCCCGTACCATGAACTCTTGGGAATAAGTTGAAAGGTTCCTTCAGAAAATCGATTTGACATGTCCGTGCTAGAATACCTGAAATACAAACTAATTGTATTTTTTCACGATAAACACTTACCGTACTTACGTACCAGGTAGTGTGTAGGTCATATTTGAGCTTCTTACAGGTACTTTGAACAAATAAAAGTGCTTGTAAAGGGTCCAGTAAGGAGTAGCCTGCTTTAGAGGTTATGACAACAAATCGATATATTTCGTTTAGCAACTTACCTGAATAATAATTTCTGTTCATTCCGTAGGGAGTAACACAAATTGTCGCAATTTCGCTCTGTTAAAACAGGTAAATTGGAATATTACACCCAAAACACATATAAAATACACTCAAAATCTGTCAAGTTGAATTAGGAAATCGGCCTACCATGCAGTGTTGCCATAATTCTCAGCACGGCTTGTAATTATAGACGGCTGTGGCATCTAGCACGAAAGTGACAAGTGCCTGTGACAGATGACGCAAGTTATAAATGCCATTCTCCTGCAATATTGCCAAGTCGTTATGTCATCTGAATGGTTCTAGGAACTGATTGGTCGGGCTTATTACGTCACAGAGCCCGCCACAATCATATCGTTTTGAATAAACCTTTAAAACCGCACATGTTCATTATTTTTTTGCTAATCAGCCTCTATTTTTAAATAAACTTTTACTGTCCAAAAAAATGTTTTATGGTTTCAGGTACACGCTTATTAAATTAGAACTGCGGAATTCAACTATACTGTAAACCCCCATTGTACGTTTGGCCGTTTTACGGCGAAGGTTTTCTATAAACCAATAAAGAAAAGAAGTTTCCGCTTTTCACCCAAGAAAGTTTTTCCCCTAGATAAGATCATCAGTTTGGGTACCCCCTGTATGTAAAATACGATGAAGCAATTGAATACATCCAGAGGCGTCTTGTTAAATACTTATGCTACAGGAAAGATGGAGTCTATCCACCCAGGGGATTTTCTCAGCAGATAATGTGTGAACGGTTTGAGCTGCTGCCCCTTAAAACTAGAAGAAAACGTCTCTGCCTATCATTTCTCTATAATATCTTAAATAATAAAAATTGCCCGTCTGTGCTCGGGAAAATTGGATTCTGCGTCCCACGTTTGTCCTCAAGATGCCCAGCACCATTTTACCTACCAAGATGTAAGACCAATGTGCTTCAGAGATCTCCAGTGCATTTAATCTGCTCATTATTTAATGACTTATCCACGCCAGTAGACGTTTTTCATGAAGGTTTGGGTCGGTTGTTGCAATCATTAGAGTTATAATTTATTTTCTTTATTAATATCTTGAAGTGTTTTTTTTTTAAATTAATTACTAAACAACTCGCATGTACTTTTGATTTTGCAATTTTTTGGAATATTGTCCTGTTATTGAGTATATTATTTACTTGTTTGGATAATAAATATTATTATTATTATGGTCGGTGTTTCTTGTGAGAACTCAGGTCTAGCCTGGTTAACTAATCGCACGGATTAAAATCAAGTAACGATTAGTGTCTGTGTCTGTGTCTGAAGTTATGTAGGGTCCTTAAAAAAAAATCACACACGTACATTGGACATCTAGGGATAGTATGTAATTCGTACTTACCAACATACCTATTGATGGGCACAATAGCCAACGCTATCAGGAAAGAGGAAAACAAAACAAAAAAAAAAATCATTATAATAATTCCTGTAATTTTATTAAATGGAGTTTATTGTGTAAGTGTTTCTTTGGCTTTGCGTTTGGGTTGAATACGAGTGGGTTGTGATAACGTGGTGTGTTTCTGTGAAGAAGGAGTTTTGTGTTTTTTAACTGTGCTAGGACGTGTAACTTTATTGGGTGGACCTGTCTTTGTAGTGCATGTTGCGTTACTTGTATTTATGATGTTTCTTTGTTCTTGAGGTTGTATTTGTGAGGTTGCTTGGGTTTTTGGTGGAGATATTTTAGTATGTTGTGAGCCTGTAGTTCTGTTAAGGTTTTTGCGTTTCGGTTGAATACGAGTGGGTTGTGAAAATGTGGTGTGTTTCTGTGAAGAAGGAGTTTTGTGTTTTTTAAATGTGCTAGGGCGTGTAACTTTATTGGATGGACCTGTCTTTGTAGTGCATGTTGCGTTATTATTAATTATTATTATTATCATGAAAAATATTAGAAATTTACACCATATGGACCAAACACGTCTTACTCCGTTCCTCCGGTAGATCAAGAGAGAGAGAGAGAGAGAGAGAGAGAAAGAAAAAAAACGTCTCAGGAGAAAAAATCTCCAGGTATTTATTTACTGCACTACCGGTTTGTTTCTAAGTATGGTGTATTCAGAAAATAATGTTACTTTTCTCATTAACGCTGGGGGTGTTCCCAATAGTATTGCGATAAATGGTATTATTGGATTTGCATCTTAAATGTTTGGGAAAAACCGGATTTTTAAGTACGAAAGTCGTTCAAAACAATCCTTACGGCTTGTTTAAATGAATAGAACAATAAGCACCAATCACCCACCAGTCAGCAGTTCTCAACAGAATATAAATATTACACCAGTTACGATACGAAATCATGCTTGTATTTTAGCAGTTCACATTAAAAATTACAACATTTGTTACAAATAAACATGAAAATATGTACATTATTTACTTAATTGCTACCTATTATAATAATCGACATGAATTAAGTTCATATGAATTCACGCGTCGTTGTCACTTTCACTTAAATAATCGCTTTCTTCATCACTTCCTGTATTTACAGTAAAAACCAAAGGCCTTACATCGTCTATAATTTTTTCACGATTGAAGGTATCCTTGATTATTTCTTCTGTATGGGTTACGCAGCGATTCCACACGTCTGGAGTTACTTTAGCTAACGCGTCGTTCCAGGTTTTAAGAACATCTTCTGGTCTTTCCGGCGTACCAACAATATGGTCATCGTAAAACTTTTTCGAAATTCCCCATACCAGTTCAATGGGATTGAAATGGCAATGGTAAGGCGGCAAACGCAGAACCTCGTGGCCATATTGTAATGTCATTTCATCGACAACATATTTAGTTATGGTTGCTTGACTGTGATTTTTTACAATTTCTAACAATTCGGCCTTAAACATCGCAGTACCAAATGGTCTATTCTTCATTTTCAACCAATTCGAAATTTCCTCTTTGGTTGAAGAAGCTCTTGGAATCTTTTCACTTTTCCGCGTGTGATAAGATGCATTGTCTAAAACAATAATTGAGGGCTGAGCAAGTTTCTTTAGGAAAGATTCTTCAAACCATTTTTCAAATAGTTCGGCGTTCATATTGTCGTGGTAATCGAACGATTTGTTGGTACTCGAAAATATTAAGCTGCTGCCTTCTATAAACCCATTTCTGCCACCAGCATGAATAATTATGTATCGTTTACCATCTGAAGCCTTATGAGTTGTTGCAAACTTTTAGCGCGGTCATCTTGCCAAGTACGCTTTGTTGCGCCTCTGCTAAACACCCAGGTTTCGTCTAAAAAAACGAAATCATGCGGAATTTCGGATTCGAGATTTCTGATGTATTTTCGCAAAAACACATTCCGCATGGAAACCACATGACTTTGTTCACACGAACCCCGTCTGCTATTGGTCATCTTAAATTTAAAGCCCATTTCTTTCAGTGCATAGAACAAGCTTGTTCTGCCCAAATCACACAAGTCTTTCAATTTTATCACCGCCAACAAAGTATCTAGAGTTACGTGCTCTTTATTTGCGTACATATCATAAATCAGATATCGGATGGTATGCTTTTTATTTTCTAGTAGGTCCGTCCTACGTGGTTTAGAACGGCGATATGGATTTCTTTTTAAATCACTTCCGCAATCTCTCGCATAGCACATGTCCTCACAACTGTTTGTTTCGATACTTGCACCGCATCCGCTGTTCTTTGTTGAACTGCCATTACTGAAGTAAGTACCTACTCCACCATGATTTTTTTCTTTTACAAAATAATCATACACGTTCAACTAAATTTTACGTTTGGCCTCAGTGGCGTCCATTTTGACCAGGTTGTACAGGAAACTAAGTGAGTATAACAATTCAGTTGCAATATATATAGAACCCCTTCCTAAAGACATTAACAAATATTTTCTTATTTTCTTTTACTTATAAAACATTAATATTGATTACAATAATTAGGAAGTCATTATGGTACAAGTACAAATCTAAATATAATTAACTTCTGAGGTAAACAAGCGATTATTGTATTGAAAGTGATAACGATAATACCCCTAGCACATTATGTACATATTTGCATATCATTACATTATATTATGTATTACGTACCATTTGAATATCGTATAAGTTTTTAGCGCATTTTACGAACGTAAAATTACCGTTATTTTACCATTTAAAGACAAGCGTTATACCTTCGTATCGAAATTGGTGTAATATTTATAATTTGTTGAGAACTGCTGACTGCTGGGTGATTGGTGTTTATTGTTCTATTCATTTAAACAAGCCGTAAGGATTGTTTTATACGACTTTCGCCCTTAAAAATCCGGTTTTTCCAATACATTTAAGATGCAAATCCAATAATACCATTTATCGCAATACTATTGGGAACACCCCCAGCGCTAATGAGAAAAGTAACATTATTTTCTGAATACAGTATAGTCGCAATTTGTTTGTAACTGTTAGATAGATAATGGCCCGTATGAATAAAAGTAACTAAGTAAGCAAATGCTTATACTTGCAAAATTCAAAGTAAATACTCGTAAGTGCTTCTTCGCACTGGACGACTTAGCAGCGCTTCTAAGCAGAAGGACAGGACGCAGTGCAGCGCTGCTAAACCATGCTAAACAGACCAGTATGAAGGGGCAGTTAAGAGTCTTTACTTTGAATTTTGCAAGTATAAGCATTTGCTTACTTTTATTCATACGGGCCAATGTTTATTTTACACGAATTTGGTGTCTAACACGAGACACAATGTCACATAAAATTAAAATACATACAAATGGTGTATAAAAAGCACTCACACAAAAGAATACAATTATATAAAAACACACGCATCTTTTCAGAAGAAAGCGATTAGAAATCGATGTAGTCCTCTACTATATAAAATACGTTTACGAAGTAAATTCTTATATATTGTTCGAAATTCGGTGAGATTGTAGATATCTTTTATGCCAGATGGTACCTTATAATAACAATGCAAAGATTTGGCTATAAAAGATTTTCTAAATATTGTATTTAAGGCTACGTGGAGCTGATTCGCATTTCTTATGTCCCCGTTGTGGGACAAATAATGATTTATTTTATAAACGTGCTTACAACATGCTTTAAAAAGAAGTAGTAATAATATGATTTGTCATTTAAAAACCGGATGACAAGAATCTCTATAAGTAAGACCTACTATATTCGATAATGCTTCTTTTGAAGCATAATTTATTTGTCGTATTGGTACGCAATGTGCAATAAGTATTTCGCCAAAGCAGTGAATTTCACGTGGAGGGAGGTTTCAATTTGGTGCACGGTAGGTGTGTCGCATTATGATTTAGTGGAGGACCCAGTCAATGCGAAAGTGACCACGTAAACGAGCTATATTGACCAATAGCAAGCGTACGCTTCTTTGGCTGGCTGCTCCGTAACATTGATTGAATTCTGTAATCGGTACGACGTGTGTTTCCGACGAGTTACCCAGATACAAGTAAATCTTGTTCAGAGTTCTGTATTCCGGATTATGATAGGGGGTCCACGCGTACGAAATTCTGGCTCTTTACATTACCTCATTAACTAGAGTCGTCTGACCCCTCAACCTCAATCAAGCCATCCCACACGTGAGATGATCCTAAACTTGGCGACAATATAACATCATGTTCCACCTAGCCTTGTGTTGGGTTTGGGTGGCTGATAGAAAAACAGGCACGGGAGCCAGAATACCACAATCCAGGCAACAAGCGATCGATTAATAGATATTTATTTTATTAGGAGTATAAGTTACACTTTATGTGACCGAGTATGAAAGTTTAAACGCCGAGCGTAGCGATACGAGTCACATAAAGTAACTTATACTTCGAATGAAATACTATATTTTATTTTCAAACGTCATTTACATATAATGCCGGAAATAGGTAAAGATGCACTCAATAGGTACCGCAAATAATATCAGCATAACATTGCTTTGTATCCATGACTACAGTATAACTCAAACTGATAATTTCACTAAAGTAAACTTGACAATTTTCGTTTTTGTAAAGCAGTTATTATCTACTGTCTACGGTACCGAGATGGTCCTATATACTTCAAGATGCCAAATGGGAAAGAATATACTGGTGATTTCTTGAGGAGAACTTCTTCAACTGTGTTGGCAGATTGCAGAGGTCATAATATACATATTACCTGTTTAACACAGACATGGAGGGTGGAAATCTGATACAGTTGCTGCAGGGTACATATCGAAGAATCGTTATAGAATAAAGAAGACATTGCCACCAAGATCCTTTTGCATGATACAGTGAAAATTCATCAAGATTTCGGGAAGATTTCAGAATCCAATACAAGCCCAATGTAACAAAATGCCACTTTAAATAATTGCACGTTTAATTTTAACGTCAAGTAGAATAATTTCTTCAGAAAAGGTATAGTTTTGTTTCATTTGATAAATAGAAATATAAAGTTAGTGGGCGTAAATGCTAAGTGTGTATTTTGTTTTCACCAGAGTGGCGTATAAATGTTATACGCCGCCGGAGTATAACACTTATACGCCGCTCAAAATAGGTGTCAAAAAAGTGACACTTAAACCTTCATAAAACTGTCGCTATAACTACAGTTAAACGACGTTTGAAAATAAACAAATTAAATTTAAATAAAGTTTTAATTACCGCTAATTTTAATAATCATTTTTCAGTCAAAATTGCGTTTTCAACAAACAGACGCACTCACACATAACACAAAAACCAAACTGATGATACTTCGGAACCGCATTTCTTAAAACACGATTTTGACCACACTCACTTCGTTGTAATTAGAATGCAGGCCCTTTGATGAAGCAAAACTTAAGACCTTAAAGAAAGGCTTCTCTGTAGCGACAAATGCACGATGACCACAGCACTCCACTTCTTCGGAAACGTTTTTTTTTTAATAAATTTATTGCCAGATCAACAATCATAAGTTTGTTATACATAGCAGTGATAAGATTCAGTATGACTGTGTATCGTGACTTAGACTAAGTAGCGGTCCCTGAAAACATGCCTCCGCTTAATTCGCCTTGTCGTTCGCTTTTATCACGACGCGACGTAAAGAAACTTCTTTAAACACTCTCTAGCTTTCTTCTACACAACTTTTCAATGAAACAAGGCAGGCTGTCTTTTCAAATACGCTCAAATACGGCAAAACGCCAGAACAAACGGTTAAGTTTGAAACCTCCACCACCACCAACGTGCTAGCTTCTAATCTACGTAGACGGAATACGGATTATTGCGAATTTAATAGGAAGTAATAAACAGTTGATATCGACGCTTATCTTAGACAGATTAAAACATCAGTACGTGGTCAAGGACAAACTAATTAAACGCGCCAGTATATTTTCGTTACGCTGAAAAGACTTTCTGTTAAGTTCCAATGTTGATTTACGTATTTGCTAACGCAACAAAGGCGCATTGTGTCGTGAGAATCTGTGATTTTCCACAGAAATTTACGTTTTTTAAAACATTCATGAAAATAAACCAGGCGATCTAGCGTATGGGAAGTTTTTCCTTTTAAGATGAAATATTAAAAACGTTCAAAATCAGAGTATTCCATTTTAAATTCTTGCTTCAGGTTCATTTAATAAATTTGGTAATTAGGTAGCAACAGATTAATTACAAAGTGTCCAAAGTCTAGAACTTATTATATATTTCCCATCTATCACTGTAAACTTTCATAATGACAAATTGTATAAAGAGATTATTTATAAAGGTTTTGCTGACTGTGCTGCATGTATAGGCGCTTACGCTTAGTGTCACGACTCAAAACTGTCACAGCAACAACGGCTTATAACGAACCTTCTGCGGTCGAGATTTATTTTAGCCGTCGTATAATATGTTAAACTCCTTTGCGAATGATGACATTCCTTTTGTGCTACGACTTTCTTTATAAATCATGCTCGCCTGTAACGATGGATTATATTCAACAATTAGGATACTTTTCACCCTAGAAAGAGTCACTTTAATTAACTTGAATAATTATTTGCGCAGCTTTAGTTAAAAAGCGTTGATAATGAGTGCCTTTGTCCATTGAGTTTTAATTTATTACTCATTAAAATAACAGATTCCTATCATAAATAAGGCAGCGTGTTCGTAAATTTACGCTGCGTGACATCCCAGAGACTCGAACACTTGCAAACAACTAACTATTGCTTTAGTTTCAAAGTAGATAATTATTTTGCACGCAAAGCAAGGAGCACGCCATCCATTTGTTATCTGTAAAGTATTCACATCACAAAATTGTTGTAAAGGCATATTTTCTTAACTATTTGAACACATTGGCGTTATCTGTAACTAATTTCCTAATGCGGTTGATTGTGTTACAATTTATGGCGAATGTTAATAAGAAACCCGTACTACATTAGTATTTTTATGGAATTAAACTTGACTAGATAGTTAAACTCGAATAACTAAAACGGCTTAAAAATTGAAGTAACTTAAATATTTAGTTGTCAGCTCCAAAATTTTGTATTAATCCGCTATTTATCTCCAAATTCCATGCTGCTCTTGGTAATAGCTCTTTGTCAATTCGTATTACGTGTCCATACCAGGTTGGTTGTCTTTTCTACAACCTATATTATTATATGTTCGGCTCCGATGATTTCTGTTTCATCACGCGTAGATATCTACATGATCTTCGCCATACAACCGATTTTTTTTTGCAGAGTCTGAGGTGTTTGGCAAACTGATTTTCTGACTATGTGATTGGTAACAGAAATTCTCAATGGACGCATTTTTGATAAAAAATGAATGCGATGGGGCGCGTTCGTTCGAAGATAGACTTGGGACATTACGCGAATAGCCACGAGATAGTTTGCGTAAAATTGATGAAAAAGTTGTTCAAGTTAATCACTCGCAGTTAGTATTGGGCGGTTAGTTTTAGTTAGTGAAAAAGTTCAGATTAAGCCGTGGAAAAACAGCTGCGGGGCGATTCGCTTCAAGCTGCAAATAAGTTAAGACGAAAAGCAAAATCCGTTGTTAAACACGACGGAGCGCGCGTTGGTGATTATAAAAAGTATAAGTCAACCACCTCGTGGCTTTTGCACGAAGCCCTTAAATCGTGGTGAAAAGAAATTATGTTCAAGCAGCCGGTAAATTAAATTCGAGAAAGTGCAATATAAAATTCAGTTAAGCCGGGGAATACTTTTTTCGCGTTCACCTTCATACAGCCTTATCAGGATGTTTTTCTGGACCACGAAGAAACTTACGGAAATACAAGTTCCAGGTGTCTTGAGGTAAAGCGAACGCAATTAAATTTTCCTATGAGTGATTTCCACGCGAGGAAGTAAGTACGATAATTCGGTCAGTACGAGTGAAATTTTGACCGAATAAGTAAAAGTTTGAGATTCCAAAGCAAGACAATTATTTTGTTATAAATGCGGATTCAGAGGGAACACGGTGCATGCGTGCTCATATCGTTCGGGAAATGAACCGAGAAACCCTCATCGAGTCGCTTTGAGCCTTCTTCGGTGAAGGAGACTTTACCACAATTGTTAATTAAACCAACTTCAGATTTTCTCGCACGTCGAAATTGATATATCAAGAGTAAAGTTTATGAGACTTCTGGATTCCGGAGCTTGGCGTTTTGTTACTAGCCAAACCACTTTTCAGAAACGACAACACCCATATTTCTACTACTTTGTCTCAGCTTAGAGGTACTCGGTTATCTGAGCTTACTCGAAATTGGCAGGGGGAGTTGCGTTTATTGTGCCAGACGGTAGCTTATTCCAATTCCGTCGTATGATTTTCAGGTTAATCAACGCTACCGCTACTTGACAGCATACTCGTATTATATTAGATAATTTTTTGATCACTTACTCGACGCAGGTTTAATATAATTACATCATAGACGCATTCGAATTGCCTCTGTGCAAACCATTTTGGGTATTCCTTCACCAATTTGTAGCACCATTAACACGTATTCATAGAAGTGTCTGTTTCATTTCTCCGGACTATTGAACGCGAAACTCCTGTGTTTGAATTACAGAAGTTTTGGCTACTGCTTCTGTGCTGAAGTGCCTCGACTTCTCAAGACCTTGAAGACGATGCAGCTCTTACCCCAAATAAAATTAGGTCTGGACACTCAGTTTTCGCATTACCTGAAAACAATCAAAAGAAAAACCACAAGTCGCAGGGCTCGGTATATAATTAGTTTATTAATGCCTGAAAGGCCTCGCTCTACTCGTAATCTGCTTCTATACGAGGTACTGTATTTAATTGGCCAACCTTTTCAGAAGGAAGTGGTGATCTCGACCAACATTCGCGTTTAAATATCGATCATAACTTAACTGTAGTAGCATCTAACCCTGAAGGAGCAAAATAGGTATCAACTAAGTCGCTAAAGAGTTACGGAAGTTATCTCTTAGAAGGGTTGATCCTAGATGTTAAATTTCCATCATGACCCGGTGACCTATTTCACAGAAAAATGGCCGCTTGTTATCAGTAGATGTGGAAATAAGCCAAAGGCGTCGGCACTCGCAGGCAACGGTGAATTTAACCCAAGGTTACAAACGTCGAACAAGAATCGTGGATACAGTAAAACGTATCCGGAACTTAACCTGATACTTAAACTGGTCCTTACAGTTGAATTTAAACTGGAACTAAAAGCTGGTTTTTAAACTGCAACGTAACCCTAAATAAATCAAAGGTAACCCCTTTTCTTTGATTACGTCTAATTTACATACCTCTTAAATAAGAGGGCTAATCTCAGATGCAGCGACAATTTTCGATGGCAATTGCAGTACAACAAATTACAGCCGCCCTAAAGAAGATAGATCCCCAAAGTATGCATCCAATCGCCAGAGATCAATATATACCGAAGATGGCAATTAGAATTCCATGCGTTCTACCTTATGCTTTCAGGTGTTTGTTTAATTGTATTTCGATACGGCGTATGAAGGAAAAAGGTGACGCGGGCAATCGGCGAGGCAAAATTGCGTGGTTAAATTCCATCAATAGATGGAGCCGTCTATTCAATTGCTTTAAACGTTACGGAGATCTTTCAACAAGTAATAAACCGTAAAATAATAATAATGCTTTGTAACGCAAAAATAAATCATTACAGATGAAGTCTGCCATATCGAAGTCGATATGAAACGCATTTTCCTACTCAAACATCTAATAAAATGTTTATGCAGATATAGTAACTTTATTTCTCAGTACAGGTATGCATTGTATTAATAATCCTTAAAGAATTTAATTTCATTAGGCGACAATTTAGTACCTTATAAGAAAATGCCACGTGTTACGGAAAGTTGCTCTAGTTTAGTCAGTACAGAGCACTTATAAATGATGATATTGAATGCAGCGTTTATAAACTGCCTGTTTTTAGAGAAGTTGGCAGACAGCTTTTGATGCATTATGCCCTCGTTTGCGCGAATGTTGAGTGTAGGCTTCAAAGGTTTCAACTCGTTACATGGAAAGTGGGATGAAAAGTCTTGACGCGATTTAAACTTTTATTTATTGTGCGAAAATAACAGTTAAATTTTTGTCATTTCCATCTAGAACGTTGATCAACAAAAGCGAGAGCTTTTCACTACATGGACCGCACCCCCTTAATTGTTGAATATTCACCCTTTGGTCCTGAATTATCAGTTTGTTGGTATTAAACTTGAACTTGGTGGATCCTACACGATCAATATCTACAGTAAATATTAAAGCGAATTTACACGACGGCACATTTCAAATCACTTATTCATGCCACAACAAATAGTAGACACTTGCCTGTTCAACTTGCGGATATAAATATTACTACAGCTATTTCGTGGTTTTTCTTTTTAGAATAAATTCTTCTGCTATATAGGTCACCCAAGGATATTGTATGTTCGTTTACTAAGCCCAAATAAAAATTCTGCGGCTTTATAAGTCCCTCATCCCACCAACCGCTTCCTTCATCTGCTTAGTAAAATTTATTCCGAACGCTGCTCAGAATAAAAACACAAACTTTACTTTGAAAATTAAAAAGAATATAATTTGCATTGCGTACTTAAAGAAAAGGGATCTTTCTTTGCGACTCGTCGTTTAATAATCTGAGATAAGTGGGGCACGGATTGTTTGGCTGTACGAGAGCAATCATCCATTCGGTGTAAGTGGAATCTGCGACGTACATATTTGAAGTAGGCACCTAACCCTAATGAATCTGATTTCAAAGGCATTATTATGATAAATTTGATGGATGAATAATGGATAGGAGGATAATGTGAAGTGGTTATTTTCCTTTGACATGCCTATTCCGAATTTAATTATTCTCGATTTTCATGAATATTTCAGGTGACGCGTTTGATTTAGCAAATCGAAAAAAGGTACACAATGCAATACCTCCTTTACTAACGTGCAGGTGGTAAAAAATGACACTATCATTTTTCCGAGCGACGCAATATCGTCTTCGCCTTTTTCGGAGCTGGGGGTGTAGTGGAGAATCAGGTCCATAGTAACAAAGAGACGTATCCATAAGGCGCAATACATGATATACCTTTACCGTAGAAATGTTCTCCCTATCACGAACTAAAAAAATCCTTACATTCGGGTCTCTCACTACCAAATCGGAAATTTTGTCGATGATTTTGAAATAATAATATAGTCGTCATTTGTGAAGTTAATAACGTGACTGTGTTATGTCGTACCGGTATCCATCTTTGCGCCACTGAAGTTTCTGGTCATGCAAATTTAAGGCCGACTTATACCTTTTTGAAGTAAACCCACTCCACCCAACGGCCGAAGCACGGCGGCGGCGGCGGCCCCCAATTAACATTCACAGCCCAAAGTGAAAAGCGTACGGCGGAAGGCCCCTTCTATTTCACACATTTCCTTCTCTTGCCTCGTCTCCGATTCCCACTTCCTTATTCTTTGGTTAAAAAATGCAACATTATCTGATGGAAATAGCGCACCTGCGACAACAACTGTTTACAAAATTAATTAACTTTGAACGATAAGCGCAACTCTTATCTACGACCTGAGAAAAGCATGAGATACACTTTTCAAAAATTACGCAAACCATTTTGAAGCGTAAATTTCATTGCAATAAATAAACAAAATGAACAAATCACAAAAATTAACCATCGTCTAAATTAACACAACATTTTCTCCCCTTATTTAAATGAAAAAATCAATAAATATTTAACGCCAATAAACACGACACAAATTCGTTGAAATTCTAGACTCTTTCATGGTTTCATCTATTTTCTGTCTCATAATCTTCTTCTTACCCTTCTTCCCTACCCCCATTCTTGACAAAACATCTGCAATTAAACTATTTTTTCACTTTATGTACTTGATTTCTAAAGAATACTCTTGTAAGATCAAACTCCAACAATAGATCCTGTAAAAATAAGCAAAAAGGGAAATGTAGTAAACCGGATAGGCACAACTTTCTTTTTAGTCACTTTCAGAAGGGAGTGGAGAATACTAGTATAAAGAAATAAAATACTTGATAAGGATAGAACATATACAGTAATTGACTTCACAATCGATGGTGATTTAATAAAAATGATCTCAAAACAGAACACTGGTCACTGTAATATATAGATCTGCAATAATATTTGAATTCAGCTTAATAAAAAGAGGATCAACACGTAGTCGGAGAAAGTATTAATATCAAAAAAGCTTCCGTACAAAACAACGGAGCTATACTGTTATAGTTATTAACGTCATAAGGCCGATATGTAGCAAATAACGGACGTGGTTGAAGTTTGTAAACCGAGGCGTCAGTCGTTCAAGATTTTTCGTCATCCATCATCTGGAAATTATATATATTTTGACTTCATAAAGATCCATCTTTTCGCAATAGTTAAATATAATAATTATCTTGATCATGGTATGCTTATGGTCACATGTTAGCGGTTGTCGTGGACGCAACTCCTTAAAATAAACAATTCGTTAAAAATGCGTGCTGAAAAGCTGTACGTTTTTCCAAAAATATGCACGAAAATGAATAAAATATCAATATTCCTCCAGACGTATTAGCAGATTCGATGGCTGCAAGTGTCGATTTGCTACCAGAAAAAACAGGGAGCGGTATCATAAAGAATACGAAGATTTCAAGGAATGGCTTAAGATTAAGAGGATCAATGATAAATGAAGACGTGTGATTAGCGTACGTAAAGGGAAAATCGGAAATGTACTCGCCCAATTCATTATGGACAAAAGTTTCGAAGCGATTAAAAATCATCAAACAGCTATTTCAAAGTTCCGATGGAAACGCTGAAACTACAACATCCATAGCCACAGCTTCTTCATCAAGTGTAGGTAATATCCACAGGTGCTAGTGGTCTTCAAGTTTCTTACGATATGGTATACAGATTTCTAGCAATAACTGTCACTTTAAATTTTATAATAACAGTAGGGGATGACGAAAAATAAATATCAAGCAAATATAATAATTACAATTCGATTGTATTGAAAACCAGTATGTAAGCAAAAGCAAAATCATTAAATCAATTAAGGAGTCGTCGAAAATAGCGAAATTTACTTTTCAATTCTGGTCGTAGCGGCCGTCTGAATTCAGAAGGGCGCGTTCTGCAAATCTGGAACAGATAATACAAACAAACAAATTAAAGCGGTAGTGAATCGCCCTGTACATAAAAAATCAATTCTAACGTCAGATATTAAAACTGTAATTGATACTCAAAGAGAATCAATATTTCGAATGACTTTACACTAACAAAAGCGAAATTTTGATCGACCACGGACTATCCCTACAAAAATTTGTATAAAGTAAACGTGACTTTAAATTCAAGAAAAGTATTTTACGATGCACAAATAACTAAATTTCTATTGATCTAATCTATTCAAAATATGAACAAGACAATATGCGCAAATTCTTCGGAGTAAACAAACAACGTAACCAAAAAATTGTAGATATCAGCTTCGGACAAGGCCTCGGGAACACTGATTCACATAGTAAAATTGGTATAACACAGCTAATCTGAAGGATACAATGTAACAGAACTAACAGAAATTATTCTTCGTAGCAATGAGGAAGTAACGTAGACAAAAGCGGGTCTCGATATCAGTAAAGTCAAATCCTCAGTAACGACAAAAACAAAGTACGGGGTATCAGGTATAACGGAGCGATTTACAGGGCCATTACCCCAAATTGAGTTTCGTTATTCTTGCAGTTACGAATCTTGAAATCTCCAGGTATAAACTTCTTTGTAAATAGGTCTCAGGTAGAGTCACATGTTTGGTTTCACCGAAATGGCGTGGATTCTGCAGGATTGTAGAAACACAACCGCCGCTTCTTTCTTGGATTGATAAGATGGCGGCGGATCTAAGTAAAAGTAACAAGTTAAAAAGTAATCGTAAACGATTTACATAAAGCGCATTTCCACTTGCATTCATTTCCCATTTGTAAGATGCAACTTCTATTGAAATCGTAAAAATCCGGTCACAAATATGAAAGATAGCGTTGCACATGGGCAATCCATTTTTGACGTGCTACTTCAATTTCAGTTTATGAGAAGAATTTCATTTCAATGCTTTCATAAATAAGAAAGTTGCTACTGCACATGTGCAAAACCAAATTTTGAAACTGGCGTCTAAATAAGAAAGTTGGAACTGCGCATGCGCAAACCTAAATTTTGAAACTAATGTTAGATTTTCCTTTGTTCCAAGCGCCTGTATCAAATTTCACTTAATAGTCCAGGAAATATATAATTTTAGGATGCAAAATTCATGGTAGTTCTGGACACAGGCTTGTTTTATGTTTTCTGTGTCTATGAATCCGAATTTTCAACTTCCCACCAAAAATTCCCCCCACAACCCCCCCAAATTTTGAAAAAAAGAAAAAACATCGTTTTTTTGTTTAAAAACCGTTTTTTGTGTATTTCAGAGAAAAACTATCTGGAAATTTGGAAAGTAGACAAAATTTGCGACAAAAAATATCATTATGATATTTTGACGTAGGGCGAATGGGTAGGGCGTTAGCACGTCTCAGAACATGTGCCTTGGCCCCGTACGCACGCCTAGACATTAGGCGATAACTGCGTGGTTTTCGCCACTTTCACGACCTTACCTATTTATCGCTGACCTGAAAGGTGCAGAAAGATTCCGAAGAGAAAGCAACCAGTCATCGGTTGACATAATTTTTGATGAATGTATGACTTCTTGTTGGCCAGGCAATTTTTTTTATCTAATAGCAGAAATAAACATCGCCTCATTGAAATTATTAAAAGGAAGGTGCGACAAGCTGACGAAAACGCAGACTGTCTCATCGTTAACGCCGTTAACGCAGCAATTGAAATGGCATCAATTCATCCATCGGTGATTATTGTCGGCGAAGATAGATTATATTAGTTCTATTAAGTGCACTTCCTCAATCCGCCAATATTTACTTCATGAAGCCGAGCAAAGCCAAAGTTTCACAACAGATCTACTCATCCTTTGGTCTAAAATATACTATTTTTACACGCTTTCAGCGGCTGTGACTTTTTGTCTGCGATTTTTGGTCACGATAAAACCACATTTATTAAAGTTCTCGTCTAGAACTCAGATTTGTTTTTCCTAGCTTAGCTGTAAAACACAATAATAATAATAATAATAATAATAATAATAATAATTTAATCGTTCGATCGTCATTACAATCATCGATAAGTCAAAATTAACAAACAATAATATATATAACAATTGGACAAACAAAGAGTGTATTACATCAACTATAGCCTAGAAGTATAAAAGTGTATGAACTCTTGAATCGCATAAAAAGCATTTTTCTGGAGAACAGTCTTGATGAGAGATTTAAATTGTTTAATATCACAGTTTGTCAGGTCCTGGGGTAGCAAATTATACAATTTAGAGGCCATATAATAGGGTGATTTTTTATAATACTCATAATGGTGTTTGTGAATTAATATTTGGTTTTTTCCTCGTGTGTTATAATTGTGTGTACTTCCTACTCTACGGAAACTATCTGAGTGCGAGCGCATGTACATTAATAATTTTAGGATGTATATACAGGGGAGAGGTAACATTTTGAATTTTTTAAACGTGTCTCTACAAGTTTGTAAGTAATGCAGATTGAATATCAATCTGATTACACGTTTTTGTAAAACAAATATCCTATTTACTTCGGTACTTGCACCCCAGCACATAATGTTGTAACTTAAATGGGAATACACTACTGCGTAATACACTTCAATAATGTGTGTGGTGTCAAATTGGTTCCTAATACGAGATATTAGATAGTATGCCTTGTTTAATTTGCTACGAACGTGATCCAGATGAGAGTTCCAGGAGAGGTTATCGTCTATTTTGCATCCTAGGTACGTGGACGTTGGTTGGCATGGTATTACTGCGCACTCCATGGGAGTGATGTATTGTCCCACTTTGACACAATGTAGCCTCTTTGCCTCCAACTGAACAACACTTACTCAGGACGTACCATCAAGTTCAACTTTGGCTAGAAAATGTCATGGAACCACAAAAATGCAGCTGGAAAAGTACTAGCTACGAACTATCTCCTGTCACTGCCTTTAAACCTTCCGCTACACCAAAATTCTGAAGTTAATCTCCTGGGTGTAAAAAAAAATGCTGTCGTAGCGCGTGTAGATGCAAGAAAAGTGGGTTGAAATGTTCAATAATGTGCCTAGAGTGCAACAATTCAAGCGACAATAGCCCTAAAGATATCATCGAATATTTGGATGAAGAAGATCGACAAGCAGAGGATGAGATTATTTTGGGGAAATCACGTAAATTTGATGGTCCACCTTTTCCTAAGTCTGAAAACACGGAAAAATTGTCAGATTAGTCGCTCCTAAACTTCCTTTTTGTCTTCCTTCAACAATGGATCAATCAATATATTTTCAAAACGGGACTTTGAAACCAATTAAATCTTTTTCGCGCATGAACCTAGCTGTGGGTCCTCAGCTGCAGTTAAACGGAAAAGAGTAGATAATTTAAACTTTTTTTTAAATAATTTAATTTAATTTAGTAGTAAGTCTATATTTGTTAAATATGTAGTATGTTCTTAATTCTGAACTTGTCTGAAAATAGGTGGAGAAAAGTTGGAGGTTGAGGGTTGACTTCCCGATGTTAAAAAATAAGAGAGATTAAAGGAGGGAGGGGGTTAAAAAGAAAGATAAAGTGGGTGAAGCGAGAGCGAACACGAACGCCGTGGGTTGTTAAGCGAAGTGCGCCTGAGTCGCCAATGAGCATACTTTAACGCACGCCAGCGCCCCTTACGTGCGTAGTACGTAAAAATCTTTTTTGTGTCTCCCTGCTTCAAAGCTTTGTTTTCTGTAGCCAAATTAGTCCAGAAAGTTATGATTTGCTGGCCTAGGCCGGCAAAAATATCACTAAAAATTGGTTGGTGGTACTGATTTAATTTGCAATGACAGTTCTAAAATTAAATTAAATTGTTAGAATTTTTGTGCAAATTCCATTTTAAGCACTTTATGGCTTGGTAACATAGTAATACGTATATGTAAATGCGGTAGGTAGGTAAGTACCCTAATCAAGAATTGTAAGTTTCACTTACAAGTTTTCCTTTAGTGCGGTTATGACACTTGTACATGTTTACCGATGGTAAACTTACGGTTTATGACAAAAAACAGAGAGCTAATTGAAAATATAGGAAATTGAAGTTTACCTACTTCCACACTCGATGCCAGGAATGCCAATGGAATGGTTTCGCATGTAAATTAACGCAGTCAAAAAACACAACACTAAACGGATGAAGAGTAACGACACTATATGATTTGTAATTATTATTATTTCTGCCATTGTTAACATTAAACTGTATACATTATTCCATAAATTATATATCTACAAGCATAGTATATTTCTCTGAAGATGACAGTTTCCGAAAAGGAGGTGTACGCATATGAAAATGGTTTCTTGTCGATATCTATGCTCATATCTATGATGAAAATTTCCGATATCAGTTACTTCCGTATAGTAAGACCATAATAATCAAACGACACTGCATACAACAAATTGTAGATTTGCACGAAGCAATCATCGGCCCTCTTGCTGCTCTCCTCGTAATCGACAGCCAACGAGAAGTAGATATCCAAACAAACTTGTTATCATTCTTATATGTAATGGAATTAATATGATAAATCAATTTGCAAATGAAAATATTGCAACCCAATTCCCAAAATAGGTGCAAGCACTAGGTGAAATTGAAATAAATTTCAAGGTTATGTTTCCCATTGAAATCAACTTACTACTTATTAGTTTTAGCGCAGCTTCTTTTAAATGTTATGAACTTCTTAAGTAGACTGCACTAAGCGTTTTAGAAATTTGTAATAATAATTAAATTAACGTAAATGCTTTGTTTATTCATTTAATCACAATTAATGAATAAACACTGGTAAATATCGGTTGTGAATTGACATGCTTGTGCTACCAACTGCCAACTGTCTGTGCTACCAACATAACATCGAAATATTGGAAATTTGAATGCAAGTATGACGGCTTAATACAGGTAGAAATATAAATTTTAAAATGAACGTTGTTCCCTTACTCACACTCGCAAACATCCATTTTCTGGACTTGTGATACAAATAACTATTAGGACGTTTTAGGTTGCATACTATATCTACATTTCAAATGTGTAGGTATTTTATTTGTGAAGCCACAAAAAACGATTTCTTAAAACAACATATTTTTTTCTTATTTTTCAAGATTTGGGGGGGGTTGCGGAGGGAATTTTTGGTGGGAAGTTAAAAATTTTGATTCAGTAACACAAAAAACATAAAGTAAGCCTATTTCCAGAACTACCATTAATTTTGCAAGCTAAGGTCTTCATATGTTCTGTATTGCCTAGACTATTAAATGCTTCCATAGATAAAAAAGTTGGCACTGCGCATGCGCAAAATAAATTTTGAAAATCGCGCTAGATTTTCCTTTATTCCAAGTGCCTATGTATCAAATTTCGTTTAAATTCTTCCATAAATAAAAAAGTTGTCACTGCGCATGCGCGAAACCAAATTTTGAAACTGGCGTTAGATTTTCCTTTATTTCAAGTGCCTATGTATCAAATTTCATTCAAATACTTTTATAAGTAAAAAAGTTTGCAATTCGGTTTATAAATGGTCGAGATGCGAAAAGGGCACTGTGCATTTTGAATTGATTCGATTCAACTTTTGGCATTGCGCATTATATGGCTAAAGCTATGCCCATATTGAATTTCATGCAATTCAGTTCATAACTAACGGAGATGTAAAAGCGATCGAACATTTCTAAACAAAGTTATCGTTCACACGGACAGATAGATGGACAGGCAGACAAAGGAACAGACGGACAGACCAACAGACAGACGACAGATAGCAATGCAAAATTATAAACGATCTCTAGGATCGTTAATAAACGGCAAAAGTGTAAAATTATGGAACATGTAAAAAACGGTTTTTTGTTTTTTTTACAATAACTTTTTTTTTAAGCGGTACAGAAAAAATTCCTTCCTTGGTACAAGACTCGACACCATAACGAACCAAATAGCGAAAAAAGTAGAACAATAGCTCTTAAGATAAAGAACTAGTAGCGTCGCAAAACGAACGAACGGACGGACGGACGGACGGACGGACGGACGGACGGATAAAGTGGCCACAATAGCGCATTTATTTTTTATTTTTGTGGAAATATGCTAAAAATCGTCCACGCACTGCATTGGTACTAGTAATATGCAGGTAGATCAACGTAATCCAAAAGAACGAACGATGAAAAACAATAAGAAAACTGTAAGGGAAGGCAAATTTGAGGGTTCGGGTATTGAGTGAAGGTAAACCCCAAAAAACATTATTATTAAGAGAAAAATGTTGCGTAAGAATGTAACACACCTCGTATTGTTTATATGCAAAACAAATCCATAAAAACGCTGCAATGAGCCACCACAGACATCAAAGAGGGAAAGAGAAACCACTCCAAAAAAAGCCCTTGATCTTCCACTTTTTCTTCTTGCCTTTTTAGTCTTGTTTTTCGACTTTTGTTACTGAACTTCCAACCGAACTGTTCAACTTCGCCCGGATAGGTCTAGTATGTTCTCTTTGATTTGAGTCCCTTGTTTTTCTATCTCCTGAACTAGGCTCCGTTCCCGTCGAGTAAATTTTCTCCATTAATTCATTGCGCAACCGATTTTCTTATTACCTTGACTATCGCAGTGAAACATTCTTCCTGGGTAATTTTATTATACTCCTTGTAGACATAAAAAATTTAGTTTCTTTCTATTAAAATGGCCGTTTTAAAAAACCGCAACGTAGCGCTGGGAACTTTGTCGGTCATTACGCATGCGGATACCAATCACTTTAAAGATACGACAATATTTGCGATTGCTTGGTCTAGGTGGACCAGAAGTCAATGTCAAATTTTATAACGTATATCTTCAATATCTTCACTAGATTCTTTTTAGAATTTAACGTAGAATCTAAAAATCGAATAAAATACATGGCTTCCCATTTATAATTTTCAAATATGGAGCTGTGAACCGTTTTTGGGGCCCTCTGTATACATAACTAAATAATACTACCACATTTGAAGCTTCTAACTTTCCATAAACGATTAAGATGGAATCATTTTTTTCACTTGTAAAGTGAGCTTTCTTGGCAGATTTTGATAGTGGTTTAAATGAAATCATTATTAACCAGGAGTCAATAGCCAGAAATTTCGTTCAATGAAGTTAGGACAAGTTCTCTAAAATGAATTATTACAACTTCCTTCATTTTCCAGACATTACTTGCTTAAAACTGTCACATTAAATTAATTAACAAACAATTCAGTCATTCTGGGATAGGACCGTATCAATGTTGAAAGAAAATTCAACGTTTCGTCTACTTTCGTAAGGGGCTTCATCAGGACAAGATTGTCCATCTTAATGACTCTGGCCGTGGAAACCTCCGCTCTGACAATTCTACAAGAACTTTGTTCATGGTATGGATATTCAATGGACGTAATAATCACGAAGATGATATAGATTGTCACACTTATAAGAAATAGACCCATATTAATGTTGCTGTATTTGAGGTTTACGGTAACGTAATTTTGAAAACGATTAGTGTTTATTATTACGTGTTTTTCTTCAATTTTTTGGGTATATTATATATTAAATGCTACATTGACATCAGCATTCTTATCCAACTCTCTTACTTTAGCATCATATGGGTTCTTTATAAACAAATGCAGAGTTCAAATTTAATTATCCCGGCTAGCCCTAAATGAAAAAAAACACACAATTACTTGGGGTAGAATTTCTCCTTTTTCTTGAAAACTTTTTTAAAGTTAATTGAACAGTTTGCTTGTAAAATCAAACACCAAATTACGCTAACGGTTTGAATATATTGATTAAAAATTTACGACGCTCTCTTTCAAAGTCACATTCCCTTTTACAAGTTTTCCTTAGGAAACCTAAATAATTATATTGCAAAAGAAAAACCAAGATATTTTGAATGAAACATTCTTAGTTTACCTTAGAATTGAATAACAACACAATTCACTATGATAATAATTTCTTACATGAAAAATTTATGTTACATGAATACGTTCAGAATAAACACATGCAATAAAATTAGAATTACGATACCTTATAAACTTCGATTTGCTGTCGAAGAATGATGTTGATGTTGATTACAATTTTTGTAAATCTAGCACTAATATTGTTTAAGAGAGAAGCCAACACTCTTGTTTATTTATGGATGGTAATTTAATATTGGTATTAGTACTCTTTTCACCGCTCATTTGGGATCACATTTTCTGTATACTACGTAGTGATTACTCTGGCTGTCATAAATCAAAGCTCTCCACAATTCCTAATAACTAATTTTTTTAATCCACAATGGCGAATCAAATTAAAAATGGTGATGTTCAGATTTTTTGTTGGTTAGTGTTTTTTATCAACCAATCCCGAACAGCTGTTAATTATCTTAAGGAATAAAACAGTCAGCGTTTTCCACGATAGTTTTACCTTATGTTTATTCAGAAATGTAGGGTTATATACCTGTTAAAACGTCTGTAATCATATCCCTAAGCTCGACTGGAAGGCGACATAGGTAATTAGAGAACAAAAAGATCATTGAAAACCACTGCGCAAAAATGATGCGTATTTCATTTACTCCAATCATACAGATAAATTTTATCTATTATCATGAATAATATTTGCTTGGGAAGGCACTGCAGAACCTTGACTCTATACTTACAGATTAAAGCTTGCTACAAAGAAGTATGAATAATTCCAAAAATTAGTATCTTTCATTTTTTCTGTAGTGTAGTTAATCAATTGTTACATAATACTGAATTAATCCGAGAACCGGCTCTCTTTATTTTTTCCACAAATGTTCGACATAAAAAATATTGTGATAATTCATAATTTACTCATATTCCAAACACTCATTCTAGACTGGTAAATACGCCATCCCACTTGAAAATTTTGTTTGCTTGTATTGTCCTTAATGTGAAGGACTGATGCATGTAACTACTGAATTTAGGAAAAGCGGATATCGATTTTCAATTTTACGAAAGATTAAATAAAATAATTACTTTCAGGCGAAGTGACGTTTTAATTTTCTACAGGCCTCATAATAATAAATGGTTTTTCTCAAACTTTCAAAATTATTTATCTAAATTATCTTAAACAGGATGCTTATTGTACATAAAACTTAATTTATAATTTAGTTGCTTAAGGCTGTACAATTTCCATGCCTTTATCTCTTTTATGTTTTAATTAACTACCCTCGAAACCTTTAGAATGGTATCGCCTCTAAAATTATATGGAAAGCAAATATTACGCCTTGTACATTGGAATGGTCGGATACTATTTCCCCCAGTTTCAACGAGCTTTTTTTTATTAAAGGTTTCTGCTTACAAAAACAAGTACTTGGAGTTTATATCTACAAAGGGCAAAAGAACATAGTAAGTACCTACTACAGGAATTGTATAAAGACAATGTGGCCATATGCTTCACGTCTGCCATTCTTTTTTTTTCAAATTTGTTATTAAGCTGAATGGTTCTACTCGAATTGGTCAATTTTACTGTTTCCATAATGGTTTCCAGCAAGTTGCTAAATTCACCTTGAGTTCTAGGTTAATTTCTACCAATCCGGTGTGTTTGGTTAAAACATGGCGGATCCTTACCTACTAATACAAAAATAAGACTACTGTATGCTCACACTGTCTGTATAGTCCCTGTACGAGGTATGTACAGGGGGTAAGTCAACGATTGCGCGGAGCAACTTAATGCCTTGAAGGTAAGATTTTTCGATAGAATGCTTTTGTATTATGATATGATTGAATATTATCCACATTTTAAAAATATTTGGAATTATACAGGGTGCGCCCACAAAGTAGGGCGCCCAAATGGTACATTTTTTAAATAGAGCCCCCTGTATTTGAATGCATTTTTGAATTCTACGTGTAATTGTACGTCTTTTTTATTGTATGTTTAATATCCGAAAAGATAGTAGTTTGGGCGCCCTACTTCGTGGGCGCACCCTGTATAATTCCAAATATTTTTAAAATGTGGAGAATATTCAACCATATCATAATACAAAAGCACTCTATGGAAAAATTTTATCTTCAAGGCATTAAGTTACTCCGCGCAATCGACTCACCCTGCACATGCACAAGCCTGACCTGGGAGCACTACCCACTAACACACGTAACTAGTATTCTGATTCTAATGGTGGTTTTATTAGATAGTCAAGTAATAAACCTTTTTATTTACCGTAACTTGTAAGTTGTTTTCTTGTTTTCAGAAACCCTTACGAGAAATGAGGTTAAAACGCTTTTGGTCGTCTGGAAAATCCTCAAGCTCTTCGCAATGCGAGCAGGGGTTTGCGGATAGTTCTATAGAAGAAACCAAAGTAACGTCAAACACGTTGCCATTGTTGCAGGTAAGATAGTTGTTAATATAAGCATTCGATTTATTGCCGAACAAAATTCAGTTCCAATTAGAGGAAAGTAATACAAAGAAAGTATATAAGCTGCATATATTAAACTCGCCGACACGATCCGATCTATGGGCCGCATTACTTTTATTCTGGAGCGATGTGAATGAATGAAACTACATTTCGTCTTGTAATTTTATAGTGACCAGTGTCTATTCCGTCTATATTGTTTAAGATCCATCCGTGAAGATCAGGTTGGAATGCCACTTCCGCATCAACGAAGATTGTGGTATTTTTTCCCTAATATGGATTGAGGTGTGAGTGGGTGCGATCGGCCCTCTAGGGTAGGCAATCGCCTTATCGCCTCGCCCAGAATATGGGAGAGTGGCCCAGTGGCCCATCTCAGTATCTCTGCTAGTTAAAATCAACTTGTTTTTTTGAATTATGGGAGGTAAGGGAAACTTAAAGTAAAGTAAGATATGAGGAAAGAAGGGTAAAGAGAGAAATTAGAGAGGTGGCGGAGAGAAAGGAAGTAAGATGCGGATATAGAAGACGGAGAATCCAGATGGAGTAAGAAAGAAAAAGGACTATTGAATATAGAGAGGAAGAGAACGGGAGAGGAAAAGGTGGGATTTGGATGAAGAAATTAACAGTAAAACAGAAAACAGGGTGAGAGTAGGGTGGGGGAAGGGCAGAAACAAAAACAGAAGAAAGTAGCAAACCAAAATGAAGATGATTTGGAATGTGGCGGAGGTAACAAGTAAAGAGGTACAATTTTTGAATGGACAGGAAGAAGAGAATCGGGAGAAAATAAAGAATAGGATACCGAGTGAATATAAATGGACGAAAGGGGATAATATAAAGTTATGAGCAATAGCAGGCATATTAACAGGAGTAAAAAAAGTGGTAAAGGAATGGGAGAGGAAGTGAGTAACGGAAAATAGGTAAATATTGGAAGAGAAACAAAGATCGAAAGTTAAGAGATAAAGAATGTAACATAGAGGGAGAATTATTATTGGGATTAACAGAAAATAGATGGACTATATTAAACGGAAGTATTGAGAGAGATAGGCACGGATCATATACAGGTACCACTACTATTAATCGAAAAAGTGCTAGATGAAATAAAAGAATTTAAGGTAGGAACAAGGATAGAACCACCAGCCGATGGAAATAAGTTTAAAAGGAAAGATAAAAACACCAAGAAATGTAAAGATACAACGACGAAGGGATATACAGGTTTGGCCAAAAGACACTGTGGAAAGTTATAAAAAGAAACTAGACGAACAAAAAGAAAAATAAATAATAAATAATAGTGGGAAGGTATGAAGGAGAGTATTGAAAATCCAATAACATTGAAACAAGTAAATTAAGTGAAAGAGAGAGATAAAAGAAAGGAATGGTGTGCCAAAGAGTGTACAGAAGAGAGAAACAATGATGGAAAAAGAAAGAAAGGGATATATAGAGGAGAAGGAGTTGAGAGAGTAGAAAAACAGGTAAAGAAAAATGTAAGGAAAAAGGATGAAGAAACAAAAAGAATACGAAGGGAACTAAAAACAAAGAGAGACTTTCGGAAGATGATAAACAGAGAAACAGGGAAAAACACAATAAGTGGGAGAGAAATACAAATGGAGGACTGGAAACAGCACTTTAGTAAGGTACTACAAAGAAAGCAGGAGAAAGAGGGTGTGGTAGAAGAGGTGGAAGGGGACATCAATATCAAGAGACAAGGTTGAGCGGCAATTAACCAGACTGAATAAAAGGAAAGCAGCAGGGAGGGATGTAAGAAATGAGGCAGAAATTTTCCCCACAGATAGTATCAAGGAGACGCTAAGGCAACAAATATACAAGATAATATAGAAAAGAAGGAGCATTACCGGAATAGGGGAAGGGTAATAGTGACGATTCACAAAAGAGGTGATAAATACTATGGAAAATTATAAGGGAATCACAATAATGCCGATACTGTGCACAGAATATAAGCGATGATGGTTAATTGGGAAAAAATACAATAATTGAGCTTCTTTTTATGGATTTAAAGAATGGAGAATGGAAAAATAGATAATAATTTAAAGAATAGAATCACGGATTTGTATGGAGAGACAAGAAGTACAATTGAATTCACGAAAGATGAACCCTGCTATACCCTGCTACCATCTCTTCCTCGTTCATGTGTTGACATGTGATAGAGAATAAAGACCTCGCTTTAAATTTCAAAAACTTGTGACGCAGGGCTCACCTTTTGTTAATTCCACAGTAGGACAAGGATAGGAGGGAAGAAGTCTGAAGTGTTCTGGACAATAAAAGGACTGGGATAAGGATGCACACTTCGCCCAACCCTATTTAACATTTACATAAGAGCTATGGAAAAAATAAAAAATATTAAGGCAAGAGAAAGTGGAGGAGTAGATGAGGGGAAAAGTAGGAAATAGTAGAGGAAGTAATAAGAGAATATTAGGATACTAGATGCAAAGAAATAATGGGTCAAGCGCATAAAAGGTATTACAAATATGTACTGGGTCCAACTAAAAGGACACATATTAGAGGAGCAAGTAGAAATGGAGAAGGTACGGATAGAGTCGAGACGGGTCGGTAAAATTCTAGGAAAGGGGCGAAAGTGAAAGTGAATGAAAGGAAAATAGTGGAAACGGATGGACAGAGGCTGAAAGGAGGAGGTAAAGAGAGAGCAAGAAGAACTTCCAAAAAGGTACCAAGGTATGTAAGTGCAGCAACAGAGAGAGAAAATCGAGGATTCACGAGGAAACAAAAGCTATTTAGAATGAGTTAATGGGGGTGCCGAAATATCAAACGGAGGGAACGAAAAACGTCAAAATAAGCGAGGTACAGATGCGGAAACGAGGAAAAAGGGAAGTATAAATGGAGAGAGGAAAAGAAATGTAGATTATGAGGCGAGAAAGAAACATTGACTCTCTAATATTGGAATATAATTATATACAGTGATATTCATGTAGAAGTAGACATCATTTGCATGATAAAAAGTCTCCTGGAAGACGCCTAATTTTATGCAACCAAAGTAACTACCTACAACAAATGAGGATCTGCCTGTCATGTTAATTAATTTGAATATTATCACTTTGACTTCCCTATTCTAATTTCGGTTCGTGTGGGATGTATTCACCTAAAGAAAAAGTTGATATTTCCAAATGGAATATAATAGTACGGACGACAGTTAAAGGAGCTTGAGATTTATTTTCTGTGAAGCTAAAGCAACAAAATTCAAATTAATAATTAATATGCCAGCCAGATCTTTATTTTGTTTCCATAAGTTATTTTGGTTGCATAAAATTAGCCGTCTTTCAGGAGAATTTTTATCACGTAAAAGTAGACATAGGAAATTCCTATAGGAAATCCCTATGTCTACTTCTACATGAATATCACTGTTTATTCGAATGACAATTACAATCAGTACCTATTTATAATGTTAATATGGTTCTTAAAGATAATAAAAAAACAAAGGAAAGCAGAGAAGAAATACTGGACTAGGAGGAAAGAGGAAAAAAATGGATCATTAGGATAATAGAAAAAAAGAAAGAAAATTCAAAAAGAAATTATGTAGATACATTTAGTGCAAAAAGTGTGCGTCAAAAGGCGTCAATAAGGTGTCATACAGATACATGGGTGGAATTAACCCCAGTATGAAAATTATATTGTTTCATGAACATGACGGACTAATTCCGTAAATCGATGCGGTTTGAAAAATAAAGTAGATTCATCAAAATCTGGACAAAATGACAATGACTAGATGTATTAATTTTAGTCAACCGTAAAACCACAACAAAATCCTAAAGTGTGAGACCTCAATCCAATGAAATTTATTTAGTGTTTCCACATATGCATTTAGTTTGACTGTTGGGGGTAGATTAAAACTTTGGCTTTACTCTAAGAGCAGTACTAATTGGTGTGTTACCATTTATAGGCAAAAATAAGGTGTGCGAAGTAAACAACAAAACTGTAAAAACTGTGAAATTCATAGGTGAGAATTATCCATTTGCTATTCATCCGTGTACAAAATATTACCACTGGGCGAAGCGAATTGTCCGCTCAACCTCTTCTTTACAATTTTTTGGTAACATTATCCACACCGCGATATTCCCACGTCTCCAGAAACTGCCGCCATTTTGTGAAGCCAATGCAGCTAGTCAGTTGCCACCATCTTGGGTCAAATTTCTAAAAACATCACTCGACGACACCGTTACTGACAGATAACTCAGAGCCGAAACTACTTGGCGTAGAAATCTGAAATTTGGCATGTAGGTTTCTTGTGTATTGCAGGGGAGTACTAAATTCATACGAAAATGCGAAAAAACGGGATTTCACGTTTTACAGTCGACACTTCTGAGGATAGAGACTTGACATTTAGAACGTGGGTTTCTTTGTGTACTCCAAAAGCATTTCCCGAAATTCCCAAGGGAACGGGGAAGAACGGAATTATAAAACATAGGATAAAGTTTATGCGCGTATTATAAACGGAGTTTCATTTGGAACCCTTAGCGTCTCTTGAAATTTTATTCATTCCTACTCAGAAATAACTTGTTTGGTTTACGGCATGTATAAGGTTCTTGTACTAGAGGAGTTTAGGAATAAAATCATTAAGAAATTCGTAATATTTAAACGGGCTAATTTATTGTTGTCTTAGGTTTGGCCAAGCGCCGACTCTCCGAGAGGTGAAGCAGATGGTCAAAGTTTCGTCTTTCCGGATTATGCAGAGGACAACATCTCCCAGAATTCAACCTTCGAAATTAATAACCATAACGATTCGGGCATCGATTCCACTCAGGTACGTAGAACTATACAAGTCAGTTACTAACTGTAAAGATTCAGATTTCTCCCTCGCCGTTCGCTTGCGGTTCCACGGTTTCTCCATTACCATCTCCGACACCCAGTCTTCGTAGGCCAAGTAGTGCAACGTTATTACATCCGGATCACGCGAGAATTTTACGATTACACCCGCTGTCGTCACCAGAACAAACTTCGATAGAAGACGTTTCGGAAGCCCAAAATGGTCCCGCAATATCGGCTTCTTCAAGCACATCCTCGCTGGCATCAGTAGCTGCCGCTGTTGCTTATGTTGGTTCGCGGACAAGTGACTCTAGTGACAGTAGACGAAGATCCTCAATCCTAACCGCCCGTTATTCCTTATTCGACGCTCTTGATTTGGAATACGCACTACTACGTGCGGCGGCAAGGGGCAGCGTCGGCCCCTACTCCCTTAGTGAAAGCTTACACAAGCTGACCTTCACCCAAAGTTTAGCCTTTCCAGCGCTAGCGCGCGGTTTGGCCAGCAAGGGTCGACGTACAAGACAGAGCAGCACTAGAAGACCCCTGCATCCGAGAGAAAGTGGTCTAAATGTATTCGCGAAAGTGGTGACCGCGTTGGTTTTGGTTCTCGTAAGTATTTTAGTATTTGCGGTCGTTTACAAATTCGTAAGGACGTGAGGAATACTTCTTCCCCCTGTGGGGGCAAATTATTCGATTATATCAAGTGGAAATGTGTCTGCAGCGTTTACAGGGTAAGTCCGTGGAAAGCTGTACGAAGAGATGATTCAATCGAAAAATGGTTGTGATACTACGGAATTGATAACATGAAGTTATTAATCAAATCTTTAACATTGTTGAGTCAAACTAGATGAATACAAAAAAGCTTTAACACAAAACCTATCATTTTTATACTGTTCGCATTGTGCATTCCATTTCTTTTATTATTAGTTTTTTATTTGAATTTGAATGTCAATTATTCAGTAACGGATAGTAATCCCAAACACTAGAATTCACTATGTAGCTCAATCCAAGAGTGGGAGGACAATTGTGCGTAGACCAGAATAGCTTGCCATTGTGCATTTCTTTGATTTCATATTGTTCTTAAGCATGTATTATAGAATGGAGTCATCTGGAAGGTAATTTGGACGGTTGAACAGAATTTAGAACACATAATAGTAATCGTGAGTAGGATTTTCCTAAGTTTGCACGCACGTTTTCGGTGTATTACAACTGAATTAGGTTTGTTTGCATAGTATCTACAATCAATAGAACAGAATAAATTTGTAGGAAACCATACTAACATGCGCTACATTGCTACTATGTAAACATACCTAATGCAAATGTAATACACCGATGACGTGCGTGCAAAAAAATACACAATTTTCCAATGTCATAAGGAAACAGGGTGGTTTTTTCTTCAATATGGATTCAAGCGATCGACCTACACTAACGGAATTTAAAAAAACCTTTTTCCGTTTTCAAATCATAACAGTGGCGTACGGACACACAAACCGGCTTATAGCTCAGTGATAGAGCATTGGACTATAAATCCGGAGGTCGGGTGTTCGAACCTGGTTTGAGGTGAATTTTTCATCTGTGTCAGAGATGGGAATTTCCTTAGATCACTTTCGAGCATTCTGCCGGCTACTCCGAATTAGGTTTTCCTGCAGTTTTCCTAATTCGTAAGGTAAATACCGGAGTAGTATAGAACAACTTAAGACCTTCTGCAGGGGCACCTCTAAAAAGCATTATGCGGGTCACTCTGTAATTCGGCGTAAGCCTGTTGAGGGCCTAGAACAAGAGGGACAATAAATAAATAAATAAATAAAAGTTTGATTGAATAAGGATGCCCAACCTGAAGCTTTTCACCGCTTGGGAAATAAATATGAATAAATATAATTCGCTCGCAGAAGATTTGCCCCCAAAATATTCGCAATTCGAAGAAGAAATATGCACCGCACAGAAAATTTAACTGTCATCGTTTTGTGGATCCGTCACAAAGCACAAATATTGCCATTCATTGAGTTAGAGGAATGTAGGGCATTGATCAAGGATCGCATAAATAGAGCTACTCATTATAATTATTTGCAATGCGCGAATTATTTAAGTTGCTGGTTTCTGAGCAGCTGCATCCTGCAAGCGTCTACTAATAATAATAATCTCGAATTTATCTTCAAAAAATCTTTCACTTTCCGATCTTTAACTTGAGAATTTTTAATGACTTCGGTGTACGTAGACGGTTCAGCTTCATAAGCTATTATGGTGTAGCATTCTGAGGTTCCACTAACGGCATAGTCCTTCAACTTTCTCGACATCTTCAAATTTGTGCCTGTCTCGGAGTTTCCACTGTTGTTCCTCCATTTTCCTCCAACGAGTCTTAATTCCTTAGTGCCTTGAATTTTGAGGTTGATCCTGGTGTCAACAAGCTTCCTCATGTCCTACTACTGGAAGAGCTTGTTCTGTTGGTACTCGTGCTGGTGTAGGGTTCTCCTTAGTGACATCACGTATGAGTATACATACCTTTGGTGCTTGTGGGTACCGAATACTTTAAGATGGCCGATCGGAGGCTTTTTCTTGCACCAATGTTCCGATGGCGGTATTCTAAAGAGGGTCCTGTTCGGTTAATCACCCACGCAACTGTCATCACAGCCTCAGCCCAATATTTCTGTGTCCAGTAGCTTCTACCTACCATAGTCCTCCATTTTGTTGTGGCTTATATGGGATAGATGTTCGGTGGCGAAAACCATGCTCATCTGTAATCTTTTGAACGTCCTTGTTCACACATTCAGTGCAATTATCAGTCAAAAGCTCCTTCACTACGTATACAAGAGTTTTCACTTCCGCAATAAACTGTTTTAACTTCTTTATCTTTCGACTTTTCCTTTAGTATGAAAACTGAACGATACTTTAGTGACCTCGTCCTTTGAAAACGACATAGAAGCGACTTCCAGAATAAACCACACACCCTCAAGATAACCCTTTTTAGCCTTTGACAATCATTTTAATGTTGACAATACCCTTGCCAAGCGCCTTCATTATGATTGGCCCTTTCCGACTTTAACGTACATTTCTGGGAAAACACCGCAAAAGTAGAAAACCAATCCCTTATTGTGACTCTTTTCTATTGACTGTCCAAATGTCCAGGGACAAAAGTCGCCCCCACCCTTGAATGCGCAGATCGACAATTAACCCTTCTGAAACGCCTATCTTGCTAGAGATGTAAGTCGAAATTCTTTCCTTCAATCAAAGCATGCACTTTTTGAGTTGTTGCGTCTGGAGGAAGCAACCTTTGTTTCAAATAATATCTAGTATTTTTTCAAAAAAGTATAAAGATAAACTACAGTTGTACATAATGATTAAGTGGAATCAGTGGAATTTATAAATACAGGGTCCTGCAACAGAGCGTCGGTTTTTCCTAGCTCATACCTGGTAAAAAATATCAAAAAACCATTTGTGCAAATGTCAACCATAGATGGTTGCGCATCTACAGAAATTATTAATATATTAATACACAGCTGATTTTTTAAAATGAAACACTCTGTATATATTTAGCTGATTGGATGTCATTTTTGACCTCTGCATGGGAACCTATTCACTATTTGGTTTTTTGTCAGTGTTACCAAATTATTAATTTTTTTCCGAATAATTCTCTATAAGCTTTGATAAATCGTAGCGGACTTGATTTTAAGAAATACATTGATCAATAATGTTAATTTAAATAAAATTAATAATTGGGTAACATTGACAACAAACCAAAAAGTGAATAGGTTTCCATGCAGAGGTTAAAAAATGACACCGAAACAAATAAAAATATACAGGGTGTTCCATTAAAAAATCAACTGTGTATTGACACCGTACAAATGGGACACCCTGTATATTCAAAAATAATTTCTGTAAATGCGCGACGCATGGTTGCAGAACCCTGTATATACTGTCCAGATACGTTCCAGAGGGGCAGGCACGAACTCAGTTAGTGATCCTCGGGCAATAACAATATGCGAATATACATAGAAGTATTCAGGGACATATGGATGAAAATTGGTAGGGCAATATTATAGTAAGTATACTGTGTATTATGTTGCTACAAGTTCCTTAGACAAAAAGTATCGAATTCCATATTTTTGTAAAAAAAAATGTTCTATTAAAAATTGAAATAAAATATGGGCTGCTCCTTTACAAAGTTTGAAATCGATGTTACTTCCGGTCAAACCGGAAACTCAAATTTGTTAAAAACAGTCACAGCAAATGCACAATTTACTATAATATCAACCTAGCAAATTTCATTCTAATTAAAACTTCAAAGATATTTACTCGGTTCCACACTTTTACCCATCTTACGATCTGTGACCAAACCTATGTCTCAATTGTGCCATATCTAATTTTTTAGTTTTCATATTTTTTACTTATTTACTTGTTTAGTTATAGTTAACATGTTTTATATTTTCGTTTGTATTCTATTTCCGTATAGGAATTGTTGCACAGTAGATGCTTAGAAAATAATATCTACTCTTTCCTCAGGTTCAATTACATTTTTTGAAACAATGAAATGCCCTTTTTAAGAGCTACATAGTTTTCTCAAAAGCGTTGATCTTGAGCTCATATTCAACTGAAACAATGCCCTACGAAAACTGAAAATTTAAGGCCTAAAAATGACATTGTAAATTTACTTTGTAGCAGAGAGTATTTGAAAATGTAGTAAACGTTAAGTTAGTCGTTTATTTTGTAATTTAAATGTATGTAAGTGCGTATAAATGTAAATAATATTGCAAAATGAAATATAACTTTGTCATTGGACCAAAGTCTCGACATATTTTTAATAATCTAAGTAATAATGTGTACTTATTCGTTACAATTTAAAGTTGGAATGCTCTGTTTTATGTTGTAAGAAAACTGGCATTCACGTTCTTGTTGCTTATATATTACATATATTTTGTTAATAAAATAATGATTCCCTAAGCAGAGTTATTCTTGCTATGGTAGAGGGACAATGCAATAACTATCAAGGGTCGATTGGAACTACTAAATTAAGTTTTTGTAGTCACACTGAACACACAAAGTTTTGAAGGTTGCGGTGTAGTGAATACATGACTGCTGATGTTCGGTGCTTTAGTTGTGGACTCGCATAAAATAGTTAGGAACAACTTCTTTTTCTCAAACAGTGTAGCTTCTCATAACTTTAGGTAGCAAAGATTGTTATTTAATGCGATGAATTCTAATCTTGGTAGACAAATGCTGTGTTCAACACAAGGATGAACCACTCGCAGTCAGATGTTGGGAACTATTAAGTTTTACCTTGTTTCGGAAAGATAATAGTAATAATTTTTATTTTCAGACATAACCAATTCCAATTAACAAAGAAAAAGTAAATGATCAAACGATATCAGAATAAATTATTTATATCATATCCTAGAACATTGCATTGGCTGATTTTAGTTAGTCAATGCTAATTTAAAATTAAGATTGAAACCGGCAAGGTCTCTTGTTTACACGTAGATAAATGCCATAAAGTAACTTGTCGCATGATCAAAAAATTGGTCTTACTGGACTACCGAATATCAACCCGGCCCGGCCATTTGAGTGAACAGGAAAACCGGTAGCTAATCAGCTGTGTTGCAGAAAACCTAATCTGATTAGATTGCGACGCTATTATTCGATGACCCTGTGGCGATTGGAAAACTTTCGAGCCCTTCATTAATTTGCCGAAGTCTATAAAAGATAAAACCGTTGTTTATAAGGGATCTTTTCTTTCTGTAACTTTGAATTAAATGTCGCGAGTATGCGTTTGATGTTTTTCTTTCTGTTAGGTATTAAAAGTGGAGTTGTGTTCTATTTTCTTACATTTTTTCTAAGCAGCAGCAGATAACGCGAATTAACTTGTGCTTTTCTTACCTCTTGGGAAATCTCTACCGTGTCTGTGTGCCATAATTTTGTTTTACTTGTTTCCCTGGACGTTACCGCCCGCCGATCTCTGGATTTTTCAAAAACCCCGAGACAGCATCACCACCAAGTCTTGACTAGAAGAAAAGCTGTTAATCTACTGGTGGCGCTTGAGCAAATGCGTACTGTGGCAAAGTATTACTACAGTTCGTAAATTAGATAGATACCATTATAATAGATAGTTGCATTCTAATTTTAGATATTACTAATTTTTATTTGTTCATTCACATGCAACCGATTTGCGCGGATTACCGAAGGTCATTGCAAGCGTTAAAAACAGAAGATGTATCTGAATTAACTTTACTTAAGGCCAATCTTTCCATCTCTCGATAATTTAATTTGGCAAATGAGTACCTTGACAACGATTGGATCAACAATAGTATTGAGGTATGGCATTTATTCGGGGAATAAAGTCATTGAGAAGTGGAAAAACTAGGCATTATCCTTGTGATAATCCACCCTTATGATTAGGCAACACACTTTTACATCTGAAACAAAAATATGATATGCTCTGTATAAAACCAATCGACCGTTTTTCGCAGATGCCG